>NC_056474.1:25091761-25391761 GCF_008729295.1 Plectropomus leopardus
TTTTTTGACCGTTTTTTCTTTAAACAATACTATAAACGGCATAATTGTGCTGTACTATGACTCTTTTTAACATTTGGAGCGATCACTTTTTTCACCATTTTCCTGAGCTGTAGTATGGTCTGTCTTGTCAGAATGTAATTTGGTTTAAAACGCTAAAAATATGATTTGTTTGTACTTTTTCAGTGACCTTTTTACAACAGTCATTTACAACATGACTACTTTTTTAATGCATTTGTGGGACATTCTTTATTTTGCCTTTTTATATTTTTTTTCTTTTCCTCTATTACTTTTTTTTAGAAATCTTTTGCCGCATTTTTTACTTTCAATTTTAAATAAAATTTTCATGACATACTATACAATGCCTTTCTTATAACTTTCTAAAAATACCATGTTATGACTTCGCTAAGGCATGACTTTTCTACAATTGCACTTGTCAGCATCAGAGAAGTTTTTTGGGGCTTGGGCTGAGTGCAGCAGACCTCCAGGATCTCCAACGGTGGCCTTTGCTGAACGGCGAGTCAGTTCAGAGGGGAGAAACAAAACTGAAAGCACCAGACGAAGAAGGGGAGGGCAGCCGGTGTCGGGGCGAGACTAATCAGACCTGGACCGAGAGCTGTTCCTCTACAAATGTCTGTCCAATGGCTGATGCAGGCGAGTGAATTGGATGAGATGTGATTTTGGCCTACTCAGCAGCGGGGGATCCAGAACTGCTCTGCACACATCTTCACAGAGTCATGATTAACCCCTAACATCCCAGATCAAGCTGTTGCACTGAATAGGCAGATATTGTTGGGAGCCATTAGGACTTTGATGCAAGTTCAAAAACTGCACTGCAGGAATTGAACGCTGCCATCAGCAGCAACATCACCAGGCAACCGGATGGAATCTTCATAGTAGCTGCTGATTCTAATCAATTTAAGGTTTCAATTCAAAGATTTAGCAGGATCAAGGACCAATGAAATTTTGTTTTTTAAACTTTGTTTAAAAAATGACCAATACATCTACCTTACCTTACATTTCTGTGACATACTAAACTATGCCTTTTTTATGACATTTTTGCAACATACTATACTTTGCTTTTTAAAAGACATTTTCATGACATACCATACTCTGACTTTTTTAAAGACATTTTTGAGCACCCAAGTAGTGTACGAAATATAAGCTATTGAAAATGAAAATTTTGAAATGGAATGTGAATTATTATACAATAATGCATGCATTTCCTATCACATTTAGGGACTAAATAAAATGTCTCTGAGGGACGTCATTTGGCCCATGATTCCCACTTATATGCAGTGCGTTATTCTAATTATTGTTTGTCTTATCTTTTTAGTGAACATAAATCAAAGAGATCCACTGCAGAGTAAATTTGAAAATGTTTCTTACATAAAATCGGTCTCCTCCCGGAGCTGTGACACTGGCTGAAAGACCATAGCTCTGCGACGCATCCCCAACAGGCAGGCAGTGTCCTCGGAGTTAGCAAACACCCGTCCTGCAATGAAGACAAGCATGACCCTTTACAACTAAACATAGGCCAAGAGTAACTGAAAAAAAAAGGGGGGGGGGGGGGTTCACCTCCTTTATACGACTCCTTGAGTGTCCGTGTTATCCATTGCATGGCTTTAGCGGCAATTTTAGTGCCAAAGTTCCTATCAAAAGGTGATGGAGATCCTCCCTGGGAAAAGGAAAGAAAATATTGTTCCACTGATAACAAGGCCAGTAAATATAATATCACAGGATTTATAAAAGAATGTTTGTAAAACGAATCTACAATGATAACAATGATGATTCATGCCACAAACTGTGCTAGGAAATGCATTATTGGATGCAAATCTTCACACAAACGTATTGCTCTTGGTTATTGATTTCACCTACACTTACATACTGTAAAACAGTATGATCATTGTGACAAACCACAATATTACTTAATTACCAACCAACACTAATAAAAAAGCATAGATCTCATGGACAGCGTGATGGACCCCAAGTTCTGTCGGTGCATGCTATACAGGCTGCAACTTCCTGCAACCATGGAAAGACATTTTATGGACTCCATCATGACACAATTTCAGGACAACATGGTCACTTATATCACCGATTGATTGACTTCCTTCAGTGATAATAAAGCATATACAGTAAAGTATGTATTGTTTGTGTGTGTGTGTGTGTGTGTGTGTGTGTGTGTGTGTGTGTGTGTGTGTGTGTACGTGAGTCCAACCTGCTGCATATGACCAAGGATGTTCTTCCTGCAGTCAAACACTCCCCGTCCCTCCTCAGAGTACAGCTGGTAGATGAAGTCAGTGGTGTAGTTCTCATTTGAATTCTCATTTCTGAAACACACAAATTACAAAGGGAACAGATTAGCTAAAGGGTTAGCTCACTGAAATGACAAAAACGTTACCTTGACAGAAACCGCTGTTTTCTTTGGAACTACAGTGTAAGAAAAAAATCCCCCTTGAAAGTTGCTGATGTACTCTGTGGATTATCCGTTGGAACAGGGATAGACTCTGAAAAGAGAAGTCTCTGATTTTTTTCAATGGTATGAGCAACACAGATTTCACTGATCACCATTGTTTTGGGGGCGGAAACAGAAATCTCATGGACAGATGTCTATGAAACATGGACAAATAAAACCCAAACTATCTGCATGATCAGATGCCAATACAGGAGAGTAAACTCAATGAACTAGCCCTTTACGCAGACTAAATATTGTCCTCAACGTACAAGTTCTCCCCGAAGTGCTCACAGCTCATGCACCCTTGAGCCAAGGCATCAGTCTGCTGTTCACTGCAATCTTCAGAGCCACTTGCGATGCACAACTGAGCTTGAGTGTAATAATAAAATTAGGCAGGTGCAAACCTCAGCACTGATACACAATGTCACCTACACACTGTCCAAAATATTAGATTTGTCCTATTTCCACAGACCTCCATCCCGCTGGGAGCAATTTAAACAGCGTGATGGTGCAATGGACTAAAATAGCCACAACAGATGACATGAAGTAAAGTGTGTAAGGTCGACTAGCTGTCAAAGATATTTCAAGACCAACTAGTTTATTTAATGAATTTAAAACACATATTTATCTGCAAGATGAAAAAACACAATTATTTGCCATATAAAAAAAGTATGTAAATATTTTTACACTTCTTTCACTGTGTTCTCTCCCTCAGTCTCACTGACTGACACACACACACACACACACACACACACACACACACACACACACACACACACACACATACACACACAGGCTAAATGGTGCTCGTGGCAAGGTAATGCCAAAGAAACAGCAGTGGCGATGTAACATTTAGGTGAAGAATACACTGCCTGGTGTATGAGTGCTGAGACTCACCTGAGCACCAAGCCTCTCTGGATGCTCGTCTTCATCTTCTGAGTCAGATGCTCCACGTTGGCCTGAAAACACAGAGCGAAGTCTCACGTTAAACCAGAGCGACGGCGCCCTGTAACCTGCATGAGCAGCCGATCCAGCCGCAAATCACATGCCTCTGCCTCATCATCCCTCCCCTCTCAATAAGAAGAGGTGCAGGGTGGTATTTACACCACTAGGGGGCACCATATTTATTATTGCTGCCCTTCTGCTGAAGCCCAGAGGGAGTTGAAAAAAAAAAGAAAGGTTTGTTTGGGTGTTAGAGGGCTCCTTTCATTTTTGATATACTTTCTATGTTTTCATTCTTCACCATTTCTGCAGTTTTGAAGATGACATCTCCTAATGTTATGCCAATCTTTTTTCTTTTTTTAGTCTTTTCCAAATATAATACTTTGACTACACCATTTTTTTAGAGGAAGAGTGGGGTAATGTGGAACAACTGTGTATTCACACACATTTCCTTTCAGCTAAGATTTATTTGTCTTACCTTTTGGAATTTGGGCCCATTAATGATGTGTATTAACAACATCAAATAAAGATTTATTTGACACTCTTATTAAATTGAATAAATATTAATCTTCTGTTGCCACTTAACACTTGTAGCATACAAAGTGGCCCAAACAAGGCAATAAAATAAAAATATATATATTATGAAAATACATCAGAACCCTGAATAAAATTAAACTGTTCTAAAATTCAAAAGAAGGATAAGAAAAATAAAAAGTATGGTAAGTAAATTCCCTGTGTTAATATAAATGTGAATGTTTTTAATTAGCACTGTGGAGCAGAGGGGTTGCAAGCTTCTGTATACGACTGCCCTTAAAGTTGTGATCAACTGAATAGAGTTTAAGTGTTACAACACAGCGACAGCCCCCGACGCCTCTAATCACCTGACTTGATCTGTGTTGATGGGATCTGTCTGTCGTGGAACAACTGATGCAGTTCAGAGGTTATTAATAAATTGCTTTAGACGCATCAACATAATCTGGGTGACATGCACACAACTGAAACATCCAGGCAGAGGCAATGATGGACTCAAAGCCAGGAGTAAAATATCTAAAGATATATATTAACGTGTACCACTAAGGTTAAATTAATGTTGTGAAATATAACGCAAATGTAGAGACATTCCTACTGATGTCTTTAAAAGGTACACAAGGGTATACAAGGGTCATGGTGGCCCTGAAGATGAATATGTTGCCTTATTAAACAATATTAACAAATATTTTAAAAAAAAAAGTATGTCTGACCTGCAGGTCTCGGATGTCAAACGGCTCCTCGTAGATGTAGACCGTGTCAGCGCCTGCAGCCAGACCACCCACGGTGGCCAAATAGCCACAGTAGCCGCCCATGGTCTCAATGATGAACACTCGCCTCTTGGTTCCACTGGCTGACTGCTTGATGCGATCACATGTCTGAATTGTACACGCAGATTAAATGAGTTATTATTAACAGGCAAAATGTTAAGTTCGTTCACCAAAGTAGAGCTGATCAGTCAATTCATCTGTGATTCAATCAAAATCAGTGACTTAATCAAAGAAATAATTTAGGAGTGAAAATAATAATAATATGTTTCTCAAATGTGGGGATGTGGCACTTTGATCTATACAATATAAATGTTTAATTTAAATCCTTTGTCAACCTTCATAACAATCTGAACTTTGAGCTGTGGAAAACTGTGTAAGTCAGCATTACGTCTATAGATGGAAAAAAAATAGTTATTAAATGATGATGATCAGCTGTAGCTCTACTTTAGGTCTAGAAAATGCTTCACGAATAAGAACATATTTTTCACTATTACCTTAGTAGACAAATACTGAGTAAACATGCATCTATAATTACCTTTTACAGTCCACGCTACAAGAAGAGTCAGATCAAACATTATGAGTTTCAGTAATGCACAGGTTAACTCCTTCGTCATTAGAAACTATAAAACATACTGCCAGGCCAGTAAGTGCATTATAGAATTATAACATACTGCCAGGTCGGCGGGTGCATTATAGAGAAATAATTTCACTTTTACTTGAATGCTTGAAGTTGAAATAATACATTTTATAGCCTATGCTATTTTCTGTTTGAATAGTCTTTTTATTAATTACTGGGGTTCTTAGTTAGTTGGGTTCCCAGTACAAGTTAAAATGTAAACATATTGACCTTCTGTGCTTGAAGCTGCATTTTTTTTTCCTTTTAATATTCCCTTTATTTTTATTTTCGTGGGCAGGTGTTGCAAATTAGCATTTCGCTTCGAACACTAAACACAAAACATCTGGTTCTTGTACATTTCTAATGCTACTATGATGTCCATGTCAAATAACCTTCAACTATTATTCTGCACTATCGCTAATTTACTGGAAAGTTACACATATGATCCCAGTGCTGTTTCATATTTTTATAGTCAGGATTTATTTGGTGTTGATTTGATGTGACTGGACATGACTGTCAGTTTTTATGTATGTCTTATGCCCAGTTTGTCTCCTCTGAAACATCAAAGAAACATCTGAACCATCTGAATGGGAAATTTTGTTGTTGCAAGATAAAATATAAACAACTCAGGGCAGCTTGTTTCGTATTTCCTTGAAAAGTTACTAGTATACATATTGAAAATTAACTATAAGATTTCTCACAAAAAAAGCCTCTTATTTCTGTAATATGTTTGTGAAGCTAAAAAACCATGTGTTCCTGTGTCAGAGTTATCCTGTGCATACTGGGTCTTTGTTATAACCACATAAGAGAAGTCTGACAGATCTGGATAGTAATTATATCTGGACAATATAGTGTCTCCTTTATCTTGTTAGCAAACTGCAATTTTTTTGTTTGCTTTGTTGTCTACTATTCTAGCGCTCAATGTATTCTTCTTGGTGGTGAACCTCTCTCATGTGGTATCAACAGCACGTAAAAAAAAAGCATTGGCAAACAGCTTGTGATCCAGACTCAACAGGTCACAGTGATGCACTTCTCAAACACAAACAGCATCACAAACTTTACTTGCAGGAAGAGAAGGATTCGCCACAAAATTGCGTCCAAAATAAAGATCATCAATACAACATGACTGACATGCAAGTGCACTCTGATTATCAGAGTTCTGTATGTTGGATGAGCAGGAAAATGTGTACTCACAGATTGTAGTTTTACTTCTTTTCCATTAATACTTCTGAGATGAACTGGGATAATAATTCAACTCTCAGTCTCACGACTGATTCTGTTACTATGTGAAGTAGGATTTCTCCACATTGACTGCCACTATTATAATTGTTAGTATTATTACTATTATAGTAAGTACCACTATGAGATGCCTCTAGCTGTGATTCCTCCGATGCTCTTGACTTTTGGCCCTTACCTCCACAATGGCGTTGAGGGATGTGTCAGCGCCGAGACTGAGGTCAGTGCCGGGAACATTGTTACTAATGGTGGCAGGCAGCATGCACATCGGGATACACAACTCCTCGTAGTCGGCCCGGGCCTCGTACAGCTGCAGCAGACACTCAAGGGCCTGATAAGTGGCCATAATATGAAGTTAGACCACTAGAGGGCACACTGCATATCTGAGACCCTGTCAGTGTGTTACTACACAGGAGCCGACAGTGTTTTTATGGGCTGCTTCATGGTTCAAAGAGGCTCCCTTGGCTTGTATCCTTTGTTACTTTGGTAACTGATATTTTAGTGTTGCAGTTGTGTCCCAATTAAATGCTACATTACAGTTTGTAATGGGTATTCATTTTCATTCACTACTTTTACAGTTGCTAATCAAGGAATCAACATTTCTCCATGACCTACTTTTTTTGTTTCAGGGGTGTTCTTGAGGCAGTTTCAATGACATTTAAACCATTTTGTACTTACACAACAAAGAAGTCTTAAATATTTAAAAAAAATAAAATAACTGTTAACCACTTATATCTGGACATAGCTATTATTGGTCTAAAAGACCAGTGGGTAGGATTTTGAGTGATATATTACTAGAAATGGAATTTATGTTTTCTTAAGTGTATAGTATATAGATCAGTGAGGATTACATGGTGAGCTTTCCTTCTATAGAGTTGGTGCAAAATAATCTAAATGCTCTTTAGCAGGCCTTTCCAATACCTAAAAAAATTAAGTTTCTGTAATTTGTTGTTTTAAGGATATCCTTACCAGCCTGAGAATTCAATATTATAAATGTGTTTGCTTATGCATTTAACACATCTAATCCATACTGAAGGACACAAGAAAGGGGAGTCCTTTTTACTGAATTAAGTCCATGAAGATGCAGGTCTGTAACATGTGTATGGTCCACAGTGTGTGTTTATTTATTTGTTTATTTGTGTGCTGCTGGCTGGCTCTCTCCAGGTGTTGGGGGCTTAGGCTTCCAATTGGCTGAGAGGAGATGGGATGGAAGGGGGATTGCACACTGGCTGACACATAGCAGTGTTGACGCAACAAGATAAAGACTGGGGTGGGTCTACAGAGGCTGTGGGCGATGTTTCCTTTTATGTGCAAGAATGAACAGAGGTCCTGGCCTGGTTCAAACCAGTAACAAGATTAAAATGTGTACTGTATTAAGCAATGCTGGACTTGTACATGTCTACACAGCATGCAGACTCTCAAAACGCACTGACTCTGTTTGTACCATCAGAATGCAGGCACACCTCTGTTGCAATGAACCAGATCACCGTCAAATCATCTGCTGTTTCCCAAACAAACACAAAGTGGGCTGCACGAACACGCCAGGGCCACGTTTCAAAACATGCCACAACACGTCACTGCATGCCCAAACACTTACCTGGGACCTACGCTGACCAGCTCGCCTTCAACAACAACCAGCGTCAAGGGTTTTCTGCTGTACTGTATGTGTGCAGATGCAGTGTGTGTGTGTGTCTGTGTGTGTGCGTGTGTGTGTGTGTGTGTGTGTGTGTGGACGTAAAGTCGATCCCACTAATTAACTTGTGAGTTTCTATTGTTCTAGCAGCTGTGGCTGCAACATGTACATCAGTAAACTTAACAACTGACTACATAAAGCTGGAATTAATGGAACCATAATGCATTTACTTCAGAAAAAAAAACTGCCTTGCATTTTTTGATTGAACAAGATTATAATCTCAAAGTTTTTTCAAAAGTTTTTACAGAAAAATATGTGGTCATTTTAATTAATTAAGAAGATAATAATCTTGTTAATTCTTGTATTTCTGATATAATGAGAGTTTATTATCTCAGGATTCTGAGAAAAGTTTTCATAAAGAAAAAAAATCTATTGTTTTTCTGAAATAACAAGATTATCATATCAGTATTGTAAGAAAGGTTTTCAATATCTCCTTATTTTTTCTAAATTAACCAGATAATCTCTAATTCTCACTTATCTGAATCAATGAGATTATTATCTCAGAATTCTGAAAAAAAAATTAATGGAAAAAACTGGTCTTGGTTTTCTGAAGCAATAGGATAATAATCTTGTGAATTTTTGTACATCTGAACTGATGAGGTTTTTATCTCAGGATTCTGGGAAAAGTTTTCATGAAGACAAAAATTCTGCTATTCTTTCTCTATAATAAAAAGATTATTACCCTGGAATTCTGAAAAAAGTTTTAATGGAAATTTTTTTTCTGAGGTAACAGGACTGCAATCTTGTTCATTCTCTTTCTCTAAATAAATGAGATTTTTATTCAGAATTCTGAGAATTCTCAAAAAAAAAAGATATTTTCCTGAATAAATGATACAATTCTCCCATTAATTAAGAATCTCAATAATTTGGAAAAACAAAGAAGATATTTTTTCTCAAGTGAATGCATTACACTTCAGTAATAATTCAAGACTTGCTGGAGCTTGTTCAAGCTTTTCATTTTCTGTAGCATTTTCAGCAGAGGATGTGTCGCCAGTCTGAATTGCTACTTGAGTCTTTGTTTTCATACTTTTGGTGTGTGCTGTACCACTGTCATTTACTACCATTATCATATGCTTTTGTTAACGTGAAAGCAGAGGGTTAAGTCTGTACGTTCCATTTACTCCTATGGAAATCCTGCTTACAGGTTTGCTTGTTGAGTGTCAGGCAGCCTGTGTTTACACAGAAAATATTACAGCGCACTGACACTTCACAGCAGCGATACTGACCAAAAGTCCTTATCATGTGGCCCTATGCTAAACTTATGTCTTACCTTGTCAAATTAAGTCAGACCACTGATTGTTTACAGGAGGAGGCGAGCTGTCAATCAGCGAAGCCCCAAACTCTCAAAGGCTGGATGGTGTGTGTCAAGTCCGATTACAAGCGCACACACACACTCAAACCCAGCCACACTTACATCAGTAATGGCATTCAGAGCAGTGTCTGAGCCAATGCTGAGATCTGAACCAGGTATATTGTTGGAGACGGTGGCAGGGACCATAACCATGGGCACACAGAACTCGTCATATTTGTCCCGTGCAGTAGAAAGTTCCAGTAATCCCATGTATGCCTGCAGCAGTGAGAGCCAGCATCTTATTGGTTGTTGTTGAGGATGTACACAAAAAGGGAATGAGGCGTGGGAGGAAAAGCGAGGAGGTCGAACGCCAAGGTCTTAATGAGTGGACAACAGGACATGTGTTTAGTTTTAGACTAAATCGTGGTGGGAGGAGCCTGAAACATTTGGCCTTTTGACATTACACAATAGAAAACAAAATATGCAAGACATGCAGTAATGTCTGTTAAGCTTTAGAAAAGAGGGCTTTGAGGCAGGTGACGCATGTTGGTAGGAGATGGATATCAAGAGTAATGCAGCAGAAAGATTAGGGACAGTAATGGTTGGTGGTACAGACAAAAAGTCTGGGAGGACTGTACTGGTGGGAGAAGCCAAGAGGAGAGAGCCAGACCAAACACAACAGACAATGAGACACACACAGGAAGTAGACGCTGTAGCTCCACACACAGAGCAACTGGGAGAGGGACAGTGTTCATTTTCTGGCCAAACTGCTAAAGTCAAAAACTACTGTAATTTGGAAAATGTACAGTTTTTTTCTTTCAAATTTGATTTTAAATAACTTGGTTGTTATCTAACATCTCGTTCTCTCTACTATAGATCATTTAATCCATCTTTCAGTTAAGGTTATTTTTATGATTAAAATTGAGCTTTTACCTACAAGTCATCACATGGTTTTGGCTTTGCAGTTTGGCCACACATTAATAACCATATATATACAGGAGAGAGCCTATAACATTTAAATGTGTCTTATTATTATATATTCTGAAAAATGTTATGCAGAGGTCAAAACATGTTTTGCAAATATGAAATGTCCTAAAGGCCAAATCAGTGACAATGAAATGGACTCAACAATGTTTCACACAATACATAATGCATGTGAAATACTGGAAAGAGAGTGCATTATAATGTTGTATGTAAGGTACAATAAGGCTGAAATTAATTCAGATTTATCTTTAATATTACTACTATACAAATATCAGTAGCTTTTTGGAATAAAACAGCAGTTAGAATAAACATTGAAGAGTGTGAAGAAATACTAATACTTGCAACAACAAAAAAGGCTGAACAAGCTTGCTTTTCTTCAGGTGATAAAACACATTCAGAAAATATTGTGAAATTAAGATAAAACACCGCCATTATATTCAGAAATCAGGAAAAGCTACACACCTCAAATCCTCCGATGACAAGCAGGGCGTTGATGTTATGGATCCTAATCTGCTCAGCAATCTTATCCAAATGTTTGCCTGGAAGAGTTCTACAGCAGCATGAAGAAAGAAAAAAAAAATTAAACAATCCTCGACTTAACGCCTGTAAAGTTTTGGTTCATGGTTACTGTGAGAAACCCTAGAAATTTTGATTCTGTTTTAGTTAAAGTTACACACACATACATGAAATATATAATACAATATCTGCCTCGCTCCCTGGTAACTAAACTCATCAAGGTCAAGATTGTGTCTGAGGTATGACGATCAATGACTTCATTGTTTTATACAGATAGAAAAAATAAGTCTAAAGCAAAAAATAAATAAAATAAAATAAAATAAATAAGGAATAATTTGGGAAAGGGAAAAGAAAAATGCATTGCATTTGATGTCAAGAAACAAAAATGTTGGATTTAAGTCACAAACAATTCAACAGCAGAATCATTACAAATAACTTTTTTTTTCTCCACTTTAACTTACCGTTTTGTCCCCAGCAGTGACCCTCCCTGGCCAGTCCAACCGCCGACATCTCCCCATTTGATCTCCTTGATCTAATTTTTTTTTAAAAAAAACAGGAAAAGGTCAAAATCACATTTCATTTTAGCTGAAAATATTTCACTTTCTTCAAGTCCTAAATTTACATATTTAGTTTTTATTGAGGGATGGGTGATAATTCACAAATCTACAGACCTCACTGTCAACAGTTTTTATTAAAAAATCAGAAAAAAAAGATGTTGTATCTGAATTTCTTTAATGTAATTTTCCCGTGCCTTAAGGACCACAGCGAAAATGTTATAATCCATTGTATTGGGGTAGAGACAAAAATTTCATAAAAATCTTAGAGTTATATCTTAAAACCTGGGAAATTGAAACCAGCACCATCTGCGTGGTTGGATACCACTGTGGGTTAGATGTATTTTTTGTCAAAAATCACTAAAATATGGAGAAAAAAACCTTCATCAGGGGAATGTTACACATGTTGAGACTCCCTAAAAACTTGGTATTTCACCTGAGGGCAGTGTCTTGCATCCTGTGTACCCTGGTGCACATACTGTTTTTTCTCCTTTTTTTGCATTTGGATAAGTTAGGAAAACCCAAAAAAAAAAAAAAATGTTTCATCAACCTAATCCTTGTTTCAACTCCAAGATTAAATCTGCAGAAGACCTAATGCCTAACTGTAACTTTAGACAGAGAATTATTTTATTATTATTATTTTTTTGTGATCATCAAATTCTCAAATTAGCGGGCATAATGTTGTACTGGAACATATGTACAACTAAATAGTGCTGAAATATAATAACATATTATTAGAAAACATGAGTAGAATATTCTGTCTGCGATCATACTTACCATGCATCAAATAAACTAGTGTATGCATGTAGTTTCAGTCTAGCTTGCCTAATTTCAACTTATTGTTTTCATAAAATAAAAACAATTCAAGGTTTTGTTCTGCATGCAGTATTAATGAGCACTCGCAGGCTGAGACGGTCACAGAGCTCGCCAAAGCATGACATCCTGTGACCAACCAAAACCATGGCCATCTGGGTGAAATGCCAAGTTTTAACGTGCAAATATCCCGTCCTCTTTATATTAGCCAGTTATCACTCTTGTCATTGTACTGTCAGTGTGCCAGCGTAGCTACATTTGACCAGCAGCTCTACGGTATAAACAGTGTCCTAATTATTTGGGTTGTTAGCCAGGGATCACAGCTTCACTTTTCAAGTCTAATCCTTCTACTGTACATGGTGACAACTCGCCTCACTTCATCGCTTTCAACAAATAAATGCCTTCCTCTGCACAGCTGAAAAAGTGGATGCATGTGTTTGCCATAAGCATACATGCGTGCAGTCAGAGGAATATGACCAAGACAAAGACATGTAGAGCTAAAACTGCTCTACTGTGCATGTATACGTGGTGCAGTGCAGCTACTGTGGGAGTGAAGTAATTGGCTTACAGTAAGTAGCGCTGTTTATCTGGACACACTTAGTCTTATCACTGCAACCAGCGCAGCAGAGAGTGAGAAAAGTGGCTGCACTCTTCTGCTCCCTGCTATTGGTCAGTAAAATCACTATGACCTCCAAGGAATGTTGCCTTCCTCTTTTGTTTTCTCTTAATAATGACAGCTAGTAGTTTTCAGTGAATTTATAGTCACATTCACAGTCTGATCTCAGAATTTGCTCCCGGTTCACTGAGGAACACAGCAGCCAACGTCTCAGCATCCAAACATCAGATATCATAAAAGTCACTCATGACATAGAAGTGCAGAATGAAGAAATAACAGCCACAGAGAAAAGGCAGTGGCCTGACCAATCACGTTTGAAGATATGTTGGTTTGTCAGCGGTGTCAAGTTCAGGTGAGCAAGTTTCTGCACAGACTTGAGTAACGTAGCAAACCAGAGCTACAGTGTGCACAGCGTGACTGTTATATTTATTTAGGCTGAATACGCTTGTCTTGCACTTGAGTTCATAAAATACTGAGACCATTATTGAGCAAGATCAACTTACCACAGATACACAATTTAAGAGCCAAATCTGTAGTTAGTTATTTAAACACCTCAAACAGTTTGCTGACTGAGTAAAAGCCCAGGAATTGTAACATGTGCAATGACATTTCTCGCACTGTTGTTCAGAAAAACTGCTGAAAACTGCAGGTCAAAAGAGGTCACCTGATCAACAATTCAGTTCATATGAATAAATGCACATGCATTTGACAGCTAACATCTATTTTTTTCTAAGCTTTTAGAGTAAGCAGTGCAGATCTTTTAAACAACAAGGTTAAGATTTTAAATAAATTAGATCTTTCCATATTCTGCAAAATTAGTGTTGCCATCTTTTGATGACTGTTTAATAAATATTAAATGATATCACTGATAATGAATAATAATGAAATCACTGATTTGTTTAAAATAATTCTAAGAAATTGTAACTGAAGGAATATACCACTGATTTGGGGAAAATTCAATGCCGTTGATTAGTTGATTGAAAGAAAATGAAACACCACATAATTTGTCATTTCTTAAGCAAAAATGCAAAACTTTCTCTTGCTGCAGTTTTGCTTTTTTCATGGTTTATATACCTTTTTAAATGGGACATGTTTAAGTTTTGGACTGTTGGTCAGATAAAACATGTCATGAGTTGATAAAGTAGATTACACTACACTCATTTTTGTCATTTTTTAAAGCAAAAAAGCCACACATTTGCTGGTTTCATGTTTCTTAAATGTAAGTTTTTTTTATTTATTTATTTTTTTACATACATGATAATTAAGGCGATAGCTTTGAATTTTTGGACAGCTGTTTGCATAAAACATACAATTTAAAAACATCACATTTTATTGATGAAACCATTGCCAGATCAATTGATGATGAAAACAACCTACGTAGCTGCATATATCACTCTCAGTCTTACCTGTCCCTTGTAGAATCCCTCAAAGCCGTCACTGACAGCAAACATTTTGTGGCCTTCAGTGATTCCCACTCTAACAGCAGAACGTACGGCAGCGTTCATACCTGCTGCCGGTGCACCGACGTTCAGCACCGCAACATTAAAGGAGCTCTATAAATGAAAGAAAGCATCAGTCACACACACAGTACATACAAAAATACACTAAACAAATAGAAAGCCAAACCTGGCATACTTGTATACAGTATGGCCATATGTTTCAACACCCCCAAAGCTTTGTCACACTTAAAACATCTTTACACCTCAGACATGAGTGTGTCCAGTCACAGCATGGTGTTTGGGGCGTATAGGATGGTATATCAGACACTTGTAGAGGCGATGACCACGAGCAGTGATTTTTGGAACAGACAGAATGTTGGCAAATTGGACAAAACTTAACACAAGTGACTCGCTGCTTCTTTTTAAAAAAAAAAACTTCTTGAAACAGGATCATAGTGCAAATTAAGAATAATTGTTCTCCATGTCTGACAGGACAGCTGTCCGTCTCTACTGTCTGATAATACCATCCATGTCTCAGTAACTACTCAAGAGCCAGGCAAGCTGCCTCAGAGCAGCACAGCAGCAGAAAAAAGATTACCTTGCATGCAAGAAGCCACATGCTGCTAAAAGACGCAGCAAAGCAGCAGCAGCAGCTTTATCATGATAACTTCTTAAAATAGACAGTCAAATGCAAACTTTTACTATCCAAAGTTTTATTGCAAACTCAAATCAACTGTGCGGCTAGTAGCTGGGTATAAAATGTCAACATTTCTGCCAAGCAACTTTAAACCCCTAACAGCAGAGTGGACATGGCCCATATTCCAGGTGAAGCCCGTGATGTTGGGTGTACATGATTCCACATACTACTGTGAGTCTCATACAGTCAGTCACAAAAGCCTCAGTGGTATTTGGTGAATAACAGTTTGATCAAAGGTGTCCTGGGACTGAATGATGCACTGGGTCTCGACAGTTTGTCTCGCAATTCTTTAATAGGATAATCAAGGACATAGATTGGATTAAAGAACATGAGGGCGATGTGGAGAAGCTCAAAATAAACAGGCGTCCAGCTCTCAGCTGTGGATGAACTTCTCAAATGAATCATGGTTTCAGCCACTTCCTTGTTCTTTTATACCAATTCTTATATCAAACACATCCCGCTCTAAATTATAACTTTGCTAATACTGTGGCCTGCATTTTTTTAAACTACCAATGATTGCATTCAATAACATGCATGTTTTTAACCTGTTCTGAAAATAATGGATTTGCATTTGCACCAACACTTTTCTCCAAACATGTCCAGTGAAAGCCTTTTGTCTCTGAAGTGTCTCAATATGTTTTAGGAGAAACTGACCATCGTCTCAACTGTTCAATCACTTGTGATAGATGTTCATTAAATTAAATAAGCTGGTAATCATAAACTCTTTGATGTTAAAACATTAAAGTTGCTGAGATGTGTATCTTGCCCACAACAAAATCATTTGTGTCATTCTGCACCTTCAACGAGTTTACAACAAAATCTCATGACATATATGTGAATCGAGATGGTTTGATTCCCTAATCTGTCACATTTATTTCCTGCATCACGTTCAAAGCTCTCCAAACCAGAGTTGTAATTTCAGCAGCCAGCAATACATTTTCGGCTGGACCGCAGCATAGCAGCAGCATAGCAGCAGCATAGCAGAAAAGGCTGTCTGTAAATTCACAAGTGAGAGAGAAAGTGAGGTTTGATGTTACACCACTGGTTGGAGACAGTGATTTCATGATTTTATTGCTCTTTTTCAATGAACAGGTGCTGACAGTCCTGTATCACTGTATTCCTCATTTTTTTGTAACCAGTGCAACAGAATATAATGGTGGAATTAGCAATCTAGCTATGCTATATGAGTAAGACTTAAAAACTTCATCCACACTCTTGCTGGAGTGTAAGAAAACACATTGCTATCATCAGATGAGTGACACCTTTGTTTGGCTCATTTTCTGTAACATTAACTATAAGAATGGCAAAATTAGCACGCTAGCTAGCTAGCTAGCTAACGAGCCAGCCAGGGTCAAAATTGCAGTTTTGGACATCAGTTGGGCTGATTAATTGGTGCCCATAGGACGTTTTACAAACCCCTGTTTTCGGGTGAACTTCCATACATCCAAGTGAATGCCACCACTTCCTGTTTAAAATTAAAAGGCACCTGGTGTTTCATGCTAGTCCAGCCACATATTATGATTTGATCTGGTTAACACACAAAGAGCATGGAGCCTGTCCACTTTGAGTTTTAAAAAAGCAAAAACACTCTCTGTCAACGTCCCCACAGACTTGACATTAAACTGTAAGGAGGGCTGCTTCAGGTTCATTTGAAGCAGATCACAGTCAACACTGTGATTGTCCTTGACAGGGAGGCCAGTGGGACGACTTCAGGGAAGCACTAATGCAACTCTTTGCATGTCTACACTTCTTTTTCTAAGCGGAGCCATGGAGAAATAAGCAATGACACACAGAGCGACAGACGACCAGCACTGTCATTTTGTGGCACTGTGTTACCGTATGAACATATGTATTCTGTCTCTGTAAAATAAAGACAGGCTTCAGATAGTTCTGGAAAATTATTAGACTAGATACTATATTTAAAAAAATGCCCAAATGCACACATATGTCGAAGTAAATTTCATCTCACCATGGGTCAATTAGAAGCCAAAGTGAATGGGAAGGAGGATGGACAAAAAGGTCTACACTAGATGCCGAAAAGCTTCTCTGCTCCGTGAACTATGCTACAGAAGCTGACCTAGAGCCTGCTCAGCTGCAGCCTCATTACACATCACATACGTGAGACTGCTCTCCAGCCCCCGCCTGCTCCTCCCCCTCAGGACAGAGACAGTCACAGAAAAAAACAGACTCTGTTAGTGTCACAAAAAGACTGCAGTTCCCCAGCAAGGCACCTGACCAGGAAGTACCTTATGCTACCGTACAAATCTCAGAGCAGCTGGTGGAAAAGATACATTACAAGAATTAAAATTGTGATGGCCTTATTGATTTAATATCATCATTCTTCTTTCAACACTTTGCTTATAATGGTACTTACATTTGGAAGTTCAGAGTCTGCTTTCCGGTAGGAGAGGAGTCTGTAGGTGGTCAGATTGTTCTCAAAGCTCCTGCAGATAACAGATGGGGGAGAAACAAGGTTAGTCAATGTGAAAAATCCACAATGGATGTCAGCTCTGTCAAACAGCAAATGCCTTTAGAGTCGATCAAAAATCAATGAAAACACAGCTTAACGGGGCACACTGCTCAACAGACAAAAGAGCGAGTGTTACGAAGAATCTGTGCAAGAAAGGAATATCATACAAGACCTCTGATTTAACAGGTACAAAAAATTCATGGCTGCTAGCTCTTTATTAGCTATTTTTAAGCTTCTTATGTGTCCAACCTACCTTTTAAATGTTTGTAAACAAATTAATCCATTATGTGATCATATCAAAGTAGTTGAAGTTTAAAAAAAATACCTGCCACGCAGTCTCACTGCCTCTTCAAATTTCTTCTCATCCATGGCCTTTTGCACCTCTTGAGTCTGAAGACAAAACATCAAAAAGCTTCTTCATCATACAAGTCAAAATCTGCTACGTGTTAATCTTTTCTTTTGGGTAAGGTTTCTCTTATCCCTTTTCCAACAGAATGGGATTGGTGAATTTCTGGTTCCTGCACTTAATTTTGAGCTGCTCAGAGTATCTTGACCAAAAATAAATTGCCTCAGAACCCAAAAAGTTGGTTCCCAGCTGGAACCAAAGAATAACAGTTTTTTCTTAACCTGACATGCAAACCATGATGACATCAGTGGGTGTGTCATATTCTACAGGTTGTAAAAAAAGTCTTGCACGTAAAAGTCTTCTGTGTCATGAACATGATCCACAATCTTGCTACTACTGTTTACCTACATTGTGCACTGTGCAACGCCCTCCACTGATAATACATTCTGCCACAAACTGGTGGAGACAAACACTGGTTTACAAGATAGCACCAAAACTCCAAGAGTCCTGAATGGAACCAGTTCAGGACCCAGAACTAATTTAGTGGAAAAGGGATCAAAAGTGTGTTTGACCGTGTCAGTGACATGCTTACTGTCCAGTCTGTGTTGCAGGTGAATGAGGGAGGGGTTTTGCCAAACTGGGAACAACTGGGCCAGGTGATTCTGAGCGCTATTCCACCTCACTCCTCTTAAACCACATGCAGACTACAGGAATTTGAAATCTCACAAAAGTCACATTAACAACAGATATTTGGACTGACTGAAGTGATAAATAGCTGTTTTAAAAAGGGTTACAGCAGACAGGTATTGGTGTAATTTCATTTTCTGTACTTTACAGTGTGCTCTTGGTTTCCGCATGGCATCTGTCTCTCCAACATGCACACACACACACTTACCATCTGAACACACTCCATAAGTGGTAGTCGAACAGCCTGGTTTCCAACCAGAGACACAACGCAGGCTGGGGTAGTGGCAGAGGCCTCCAGTAGCGCCAGCACTGCCTCCACGCCCATGCGACTGGCCTGCAAAGGTCATTTAAAGGTTAATAGTGAGCAGCAAGATGTCTACACTGTTAATCAATAACTGTGTATTTTTAATTATGTTGCCATAGAGAAGTATTAAATACACTGTGACTTACCAGGATCCTGTCAAAGGCAGAGGGGGTCCCACCTCTCTGCACGTGGCCCAGGATGGTGACCCTGGTGTCAAAACCCAGGTTACGTACCACCAGCTTGATATGGAGAAAAAGCGAAGTGGAATGACAACATAAATTTATCGTTAAAGGCTCAATAATTGAAATGCATACAAAAATTTCCTGTAAAATCTAAACTAAATTATTATATTTTAACACATTTCAGTGCGAGCTATAACATGAATTGTAAAATGTTAAAAAATTACAGATATACAGCATGAAAAATGTATCCTTACAAACAGTTGCTCCTACTTAAGTTTAAACACATAAACAATGCAACTCAGCCATTTAATAGAGCATAATGTATCATTAATTATTTGTATAATTTCGTAGCACCGTTAAATGAAACAATCTAAAGGAAATGTAGAAATAAAAGGGACCATGAAAGTGTCAAACAAAAGAGAAAAAACAAAAAACAGAGGGAGAAATCATGCAAAACATCTCCTGTCATCTCAACGTGTGCCAAATAATGTGCATGCATGCAGCAGTGAACTTGCAGACATAAAAAAAATAAGGGTGCAAAGTGGGATGAAAATGGAATAACATATTTCTAAATGCTTGAAGCATATATGGAATTCAGTATACATTTTTTTTTAAAAAAACTAGCATGAAACATAGAAAAGGTGGAAAGTCAACACAACAGTGACAAATAGGACATGGAACTTTGTGGAGTGTGCTCCCAAAAACAAACCGTGAAGGGAAAAAAAACCACGTGCTTCTGAAGGAGGGATGTGGGTCCGTGAGGCGACCAGGCCTCTCCACTGTACTTACATCCTTGATATAATCAGGAGTAATTGCCTTGTTGTGGCAATCTATGGCACCCTCAGCTACAATAATAATGTTGAGCCTTTTCTTATCAGCACGGTTCTAAAGGGATATAAAAGAAGCAAAAAGCATTTAAAACATGACAGAAAACGTTTTGCATCGCCAAAAGCTGGATCTGCTAATGGAGGATAATCAGCTACTGTCTTCAAAGAACACCAGGCCGGTTTAGCAGTCACTTGCCACACTGCATTAAGAGTTTCACATCTGCAGCTAAGTTGACACATAAATTTTCAATGAGATATGCTAGCAATGCGGAGAAACTGAAGGGCAGATGAAGAATTTCCTTAAAATGCGACACAAGAAGTAATCTCAGACAGAGTATGATTGGCAGCACATTAAACTAGTTCTGGTGAGATATTAGACAGAAGAGTTAGCCTAAAGATACCATGTTTCAGGTTTCAAACTCTCAGAGCTGCTAAGGTGGCTAGCAATCTCCTTCTTTACCTTTTTATAGCAGTTACATATGACTTAGATACACATTACTGCCACCAATTGTTAGTCAGTGGAAGTGTGTGAAATTGAGGGATGTCTTAGGCTGGAGATAGAAATGCTGTTTCACCTTGCGTTCCTGTACACATCCGGCTGCATGCGGTTGCATCATTTTTGTATATATATACTTGCCCATACACAATGCTATACTGGACAATACCTCTAGAGGGCACACTAGAGAGCCCAGGCCGTATCAGTATTGCCAGAGGTAAAATAACTATCCCACTTGTATGATAATTTTGCCCTCTGTACAATGTACAATCAATTATTCCAAAATTGCCGTAAATCACGATAATTTGACCATTGTGACACTTACATATCCTGGCTCCTGCATCTGTGTTTACACATCACTTCTCTCATGATCTCCTTATTTAGCTTTATGACAAATAAATCTACCTTCTACTTTTTTTTTTACAGCCAATACAACATCAGCATGCTGGGAAAAAAAAAACCTGATGTCAGCTGTGGGCCGAGCCGTGTTGACTGAGAAATAGCTTCTCTCCAATGGGTATGGGTAGATTTGTTGATGTGTCAAAAAGTTGTTATGATGTTTGTTTACAATAGTTAATAATTTAACCTATTCATTCTCATGATTGTGACTCGTGTACGGTATTTTTTCTCAGAATGCGCCTGCTGTTTATATACATACTGAATCTCATGTATGCATTGCGTTATTTTTGTGGACGCATACAGCCGACACCCCAAACCGAAGCAGGGGACGTGTGGCGGTCATCATGCATGCACGCATGTGTACTTAGCAGCAAGTATATCTCCGGCCTTGTAGCTCCCACACTTACCAAAAAGGCCAATGTATGAAGTATCATTTTAAGAACAAACATATCAGTCAAAGATGAAATTCAAAATAAATGGCATGGAAGCACCATCAATCAGCTGTGTGTTACATGTCAATTATTCTTGTTTTCTCACATTTTGTCGTGGTTGCAGTGCATCCTGATCTATTTCTGCCATTAAAGGGGTCAGAATTGTCTGACAGATTTTTTTCCAGAAAGAACACTGGTGCAAAATGGCAGCTAAAGACGCTACACTGACACCAAAACTTGAAGTTGTTTTTTTTTTTTTTTTTTGCAAATATATAAATAGAGACCTTCTCTCAGAATGTGGCAAGTGTCTGAACTAAAGGCAAAACTCATGTCGCTGAATTTTGTTTACAGACATATTGTTATCCAGCAGTTGGTCCAGCTTCTGGTTTCCCCTCTGCGTCAGTGTGAGACTGAACGCTACTTACATCCTTTACAAAATCTGAGGTAATGGGCTGTCCTTGTCTGTCAATGGCTCCTTCAGCAACTATGATAATGTTCAACCTGGAACCTCGAGATCGACTCTGGACAATAACAAACACACTTACTGCATGGAATCCACCGAAAATTCAAATGTCAGTTTATGCTAAAAATTTACTGTTAAAACCTAATTTTACTACTGAGTACATACAATAACACCATTTACATTATATAGCAAAAACATTCTGTATTGTTACTGAAATTATGTAATGATCTACTGTCAGACTGTTGAAAAGTCTTCAAGAACTCTGTGTTTCAAACATTAGAGATGTAGTTCAAAGGTTGTGGGTTTCGAGTCCCACCTGAGTTGCAGTTTTACAGTGTGTCATGTTAAAGACATGAGCGTGCATGAATATTTATCACAAACAAGCTGCTGTTTCATACTTCAATTCCTTGTGGAAATTTGATTGATGCTGTTTTCCAGTGGAATCATTTTTATGCAGAGTGTGTGTGTGTGTGTGTGTGTGTGTGTGTGTGTGTGTGTGTGTGTGTGTGTGTGTTACCTCAGACAGTTTCTGACACATGCTATCCTCCCAGCCATCCTCAGGAGGCATTTCAGGGATAAACACCCAGTCTGCTCCGCATGCCAGGGCACTGACCATGGCCAGATATCTGTACACACAGACAGACAGACAGACAGACACACACACACACACTTCAGTATTTCCAAAAAAATACTGTATTGTTAATATTGTAATAAGTATTTTTGCAGAGCCATGATTGTTATTTTATTGAGACTAAGCATATGCAGACAAATTTTTCACACCATATACCCTGCTGTTATAGATAGATAGATAGATAGATAGATAGATAGATAGATAGATAGATAGATATACAGATAGACAGATATGTTCTATTTGTGTTGTGTCTCTGTTTCTCTGACAGTGTGAAGTACCTACCCGCAGTGCCTGCCCATGACCTCCAGCACAAATGTCCTCTGATGGCTGAAAAAAAAAAAGAAATGTCAAAAAAGTGAAACCCTGTGGACTCATCTTTTAAAACACATTATCGTCCTCTTTATGGTTTATATAAGCGAGTCTTTTAATGTCTTGTCTTGCTACGTCTTATCATATTTTGTCAAGTTTTTTTTTTCAATGTCTTGTCACATCTATACTTGTCTGCTCTCAGGATTTGTTCACCTCTGAGCAGTGGTCATGATGGCGTCCACCACCTCGATGATCCTGTGCAGTGCCGAGTCAGTGCCGATGGTCATGTCGGTGCCGCAGAAGTCGTTGTCGATGGAGCCGACCATGCCAACAATGTGGAGCACAGAGTTACTGCAGGCTGCCTCCTTATCGATCACACCTGAAAGACATGAGAGGGCAGGAGAAAAATCCTCTTTTAACCTGTCGAGTTAAAGTGGTGCGGTATGAAATCCCTGCAGTGAGCGCTCACCTTGTTGGACGAGCTCCTCCAACAGGCCGCTCCACTCCTCTCTGAACAGGTTGGCTCCGGTCAGGCTGCCGTCTCCACCAATCACACACAGGTTGGTGATGCTGCGCTTCACAAGGTTTTGCGCGGCTTTCAGGCGGCCCTCGCGGGCACGAAACTCTTTACAGCGGGCGCTGCCGATGACTGTGCCACCCTGGAGGAAAGACAAAGTACAATCTGAAATCATACTAGTCTCCTCTACTGGCTCAGACTGAAATATAATCCCTGTTTTACCTAGGGAAACATGACTCCTTAATGCATAATATTAACAATGTTGCTCATCTACAAAATAAATCTTTTCACTGTCACACCGACTGTAATCCACTTTACACAATAAAAGTCTGATTATGACAAACAGTGTAAAGGTCTAATTCGATCACAGTCTCATTTGGCTGAAGTTTAGTTGCTGAGTCACTACCAATGATCATCATCACAGATGTCCACCAACACAGCAGACACTCCGCTGTTTTCGGCCCAAGCACAAATACTGCTGCTCCTTTGTCAGGAAACATCTCACTGTGCTTGAATATACGGCGATAACTGCAACATTAACAAAGAGTCAAATCTTTAAGTGAGAGCTGAATTTAAGGGTTTCCTAGTTTACAGCGCAGTAGAGGAAACATGGGTAGTTTTATTTCAACCGGATGGAATTATACGAGCGTGTGACCTGAAACAACAGCAGAAAGTTCTGCTCACCACTTGCAACATGCTGGAGACGCTTTCCCACGTTGCCTCTTTGATGTTGTCTCCTCCATCCACCATCCCCTGGTACCCCTGAGAGGAGGAAAAAATATGGCAAATGTTCAGTGTTACTACTATTCTCATGATCAAATAATCTGTCAAGCATTTTGATGTGATTCTCAATTGTTGTATTACGCCTGGAGGGGATCATGCATTCGTTTGTGTGTGTATCTGTCTGTCCGCAGCATCTAATCTACTTCTAGCAAATCAGCCAAACATTTTTTAAATACTTTTTGTAGACATTAATGACCCTTCTTGGCTGCAGTGATTTACAATCTTCAATATTTTATTGACTTTTTTATACTGTCATTGACGGTAAAAAACTGGCATCCATGAAAAAAGGTTTGGTCTCATTTTAAAGCAGTGCATCTTCAGATTAATCCTATACCTAAAATGTTATGAGTCACTAACGTTAGGCTCTATACGAGATTAAGAAATCCCTATTTTTGTTATTTTTGCTGCCATCTTGATAGTGAGGGAGCCAGTAAGGGCAACTGAGTGAGATTTAACTCCAGACACACCTGGCAGAGATCTGCACTCTACTACAAGCACTTTTTGAGGTTAATTACTTATTTAGTCTCAAAAATGTCTTGTGTAAAAAAAAATTATTTTTTTAAAAACCCAAGAGACAAAACTGACCAAAGGGCACCTGAAAAAGGATGATATGGATAGATGTTTACATGCATCAATGTTACATGATCATTACTCATTTTATCAATTTATCGATATATATCAATGCAGATCGTTGGATTGTTACTCCCCTAAAAAGTATATGCAAAATGTTGCTTTGTGCTGTCATTGAGGGAAAAAAAGCATTTTGTATTATTTGAAATGAGCAAAGTTTGTATGTTTTTTTTTTCAAATAATTAATTGATTAATCAATTGTTAATTGTATCAATAATATACTAAGGGAAGCGCTTACAAGTTGCAACCCTAGATCCAACACAATATATGTTTGAAAACATCATAATTAAAAACAAATTGTGACTTAAAATACTCTTTTGGTGTTAGCAGGTTTTTTTTATTTTGTTTTTTGCTTACACTGTTCTACTTTTTTTTTTTTTTTGGATTCACAATGATGTGTACGCTGCTACAAACTACTCGCCAGAGTCCAAACCAAAATAAAGGCTTCTTGGCACTCAGCTGTCATTACTCACAGACCAGTGAGAATATGAGGCTGATGGGAATGACAGTTCAGCCAGTGAAGGATGAAGTCTGCCCCTGGTAATCCACTTATATCCACACTGAGACTTGATCATCTCTCTCTGCCTCCGTCACTGCCATCAGTGGTGTCATGCCAATTCAAACTGAACATATACCCTCAGACTTTCAATATCGAACAACTCTAAGATATTAAAGAAAGACAGAGTTGTTGTTGCTTTTCCTTTCTGATACTGAATCATGAGATGTCTGACATTGCACATATGTGGCGCTGCCCCCCGAGCCACAGCTGCACAATTTCCCTCTGGGGATATTTCATAAATGAGAAGCTATGACAGAAAGAAAACACAACACAGAGACAGGCCCAGAATCCAAAACTCATATCCACAAAGGGAAGATGAAAGAGGTTCATGTTTTGCCTAACAAAGCACTGTGACATGCATCACATTCACAATAACACGTTTGTTAATCAGAGCACCTTTACATGACAATAAATAACAGCTTTTTGTTGACAACGTTACTATAAAATGCCTCTGAGGACAGAAACCTTTTGTCAACCCTTAATTTAAGAAATATTTCTCTGATTTTCTATCAGCTAGTATCTAGTATGTGTAGATGAACTGTGCTAAACTTCATCTAAGCAGTGCCCAGATATCCCTTCACACCCCACAGCCAACCTCCTCCAAACGACATGGAGTAGTTTTGCTGACTCAGAGATCAAACGGTAAAACTAAGGCAGCGCTCATAAAATATAAACCAAGATTCTGTTACTGACATGTATATTTCTTGCCTCAAATGTTTTCAGAAATATGTTTTATCTATCCTTTAACTATTATACGAGATCCAGCGGCGGCCATTGTTTTACCAAGATCAGTCCACATTTCATCATAAATCAGCGGGAGCGTCTGGTAAGGTGTGATGCATTCTGGTAGTTGTAGGTTTTCTGCCTCCTGAGCAAAAGCGTCCTTTTTTTCTGTTTTCTCTGGTCATGTCACACCACTTTCAAAAGTATTTGCATCTTTCTACTGCAGAGACGGCCTAGTTTTATGTGAGGACTCTTTGTAAATTAGTGAAATACTTCTTTAAAGTTATCTGGATGTAACTTTAAGGTGACATCCAGATGACGCATGAATCTATCACCAAATGCAGAATAATATCAGAACTTTAAGGCCCGCTGGCTTTCTCAAAGATAATCACAGCCCAACGAGGAAGCATCGTCAGTACTAATTTAGCTCACTGTCGAGTGTGACAGAGACTGCAGACTCCCCGGAGGCCACGTCTGGAGTCTGAGTCATGCCTCACCTCGTGGATGAAGTAGACCTTTGCTCCCACGTAGATGCCCATTCGGACTACAGCCCGGACCGCTGCATTCATACCTGGGAACGGATAGAGAAGAGTTAGTGGTTGTCACGGAAACAAACAGTCTTTCCCAGTAAGCATTCTTGTGACTGTCATGATGTGTTTGACATTACAGGTGTGACTCACCAGAGGCCTCGTGATACATATTGTGCCAATACTTAGGTCACCATACAGTTTTACTGCAATTTTAAATGTGCTGCCATTGCTGAGGATTAAAGTAACATATTTTGCAATATATTGAGATTAACAACCTTTTTTTCAACTGAAAATGATGTCCCCAAACTTTGCCAATATCTGTTCTGTTTTATCTGATAAGATTAAGTTTTAAGTTTGTTCATCTCACTTCAGACATGTTGATTGGGGCAAATTGTATCGAGCCAGCTGAAAAGCAAATGATTTTAGTTTTCTAGTAGCATCCAAAGTTTAATTTTGAATTTCAACATTCATTATTTTATGATGCTTATGATGATATGCTTCCTTCCTACATTTAACTTTGAATATTATATTGTCTTTTAATAAGGTCAATACAAAGAGAAAGAGACTAATAGTTATCATAACAACATAAATAGGGAGTGGCAGGAGCAAGACAGACCAGCAAAGAACAGTAAAGAGAGAGAGAGAGAGAAGGGCGGAGCGTCCCTGACGATGCTTTGCCAGATTACAAATGTGTCTGATGGAGCACTTAGTGAAATTAGAAACAACACAGACAATAAATCAAAGTTTTACTTAACCCTTTGAAACTTGAGCCAATTGGTCTGATTTCTTAAAAAAAAAAAAGAAGGCAATGAACAATGACAGAAGATATAACCCCAAAATTAAAAAGAAATTAGTAAAACAGTGGATGAAAATTACCAGAAAATTGGCACATGAAACAAAACAAACACATTTTTTTAAAGGCAAAGTTTTTTGGAAAAGTGCTTAAAAAATATTATTTTTGACATATTGTAAATATATAATTAAAGTTGCTCACAACCTTTTTTTTCCCATGTTTTTAAATAAAATCCCACCAATCTGCTCAGGGTTGAAGGGGTTAAGCAGATAGAGGCTAACATCCTAATATCCTGGTATCGATTGAAGTTTTTGATGTACAACTGAACTGGCTGAGAGAGGGTATATCTAGTTAATGTCTTGTTGCTTCAGCAGTGCAACAGATTTGCGCAGATTGAAAGCTGCGATTAAATAATGAATGATCCTAATGGAGAAATTTGATATGGTAAGCAAATAATAAAAGATCGTTGCAAAGGAAATTAGACTGCAAATGAGAATTACGGCTGCAACTAATGATCATTTTCACAATCAGTTTGTATATGAGACTCATTTTTTCACATGTGATCAATAGTTACGTCTACAAAATATCAGAAATTCCAACAAATGTCCATCATTAGTTTTCAAAGCTCAAGGGGATGTCACCAAATCTCGTTTAGTCAAAAGCCTTCAAATCCTGAGGGGTCTCAAAAGCAGCTCACTGATTATTAACAAAGATTTCTATGATATGATGCGTACTGATATGACATGATGACTTTTATACATGCAAGAGGCACATTACATCTTCCTGAGCCCGTTCTCTGTGGCAGTATGAGAGAAACCAAGCGCTGAGCACAGCAGGCACCAGCTGCCCCTCACAGCCGACAGAGCTCTCTCAGCCAAATTTCTTCCCACACCACATGCTTTAAACAACCCAGCCCATTCACTGGCCCATGTCTGCAGAATGTGCACGGGATGTGACTACTCCTTGGATGACAATGACATGATTTAGGCTCTTTTCAGACAGAAAACTGCTCTGCATGAAACAAACATAGGCCAATAAAATGTATTTCACTGCGGCTGGTGACGCTGCTACAGGCTCTGGAATCAAAAACAAAGAAACACAGGATCATCTGGCAAAACAGTTGAACCTGGCTTGTAGATTACTTTGCAACATGAACAGTGTGTCTCTGCTGGTTGTTTACCATTTAACGGCCACTACAAATGTTAGATAAGAAACTCAAGTGTTTGTTGCAGCAAAAATCTCTCTATATAAAAAAGCTATAATGTCAAAAAATTCAATTTGCAAAAACCCAGTTATGGTTAAGGGCTGTCAAAGGGTTTAATAAACCCCAGGAGGTCATAAAACTTCATCTTTAGGCCTGAACTAGGGCTGCAACTGATGATTATTATCATAATTGATTAATCTGCATTTTATTTTCAGCCCAAAGATATTCACTTTCCTATCACATTGGACAAAACATGCAGCTAATCCTTAAGAGTGAGATGCTTGAAAATGTTTTCCAAAATCATTCAAATGATTAATTTTTTTTTTTAATGCTGCAGATTAGTTTTCTGTCAAATTGATCAATTATTTCAGGTCCAAATTAAACTTAACAATCCCATCAATCCACAGAAGACTGATCGGATTGTCTCGTTTCCAAAATGAAACTGCTGCCAAGCAAAGCTACATTTTTAATCCCAAAGATATTTTTTTGTTTGTGTGTTCTGATAGTATGTATATTCTGCTCTCTGTCACCTCATTGAATTAAGTAAATAAGGTTTCATGCAGCATTTAATGCACAAAGGGGGGTTTCCTTCAAAGAAGAAACACAGTGTGCAAGCTGCGCTGATGGGACAAGCTAGTGTTGCTAAGAGACCAGGACAAAGCTGACTGGTTGAAGTGGATCTGTGCAAACATGTGACATGAGTTTAAATTGAACAATGTTTTTAATGAGTTCAACAAAACAGAAAAAAAAAATGTAATAATAATAATCTTTTTAGTGATAAGGAAGGTGTGCTGTCATGCTGATTTAAGCACATTCTAAATGTCTTGCTGACCACTGAGATTGCTTGGTCGAAACTACTTGTTTAATTTGTATTTAATACAATTAGCAATACAACTATGTCTTAAAATTGCCATTTTTATTCTAATTTATTATGTAATTTTATTCTAACACATGCACATTTCAAATTACACATTCTACATGTTTAACTACTGAAAAATCCTAATTTGTGTTACCTACAGCATGTCTACTTTGTTGTAGCCTTGGTGTTTTTCTTAGTGTATTTCTGCTAAATACTTAATGCTAGGCTACTAAAACTTAGAAAAAAAAATATTATAGTAATTTCTAAAACTAGTGATTTTAATCAGATGTATGCAAGCATGGAATATTTCAGAAACTTTATATATATAAATGCTGAAATTAGGACAAAGCATAAGGGCCAGTTGTGAATATTGCACCTGAAAGGTTTGGTAACACTTTCTATGAAGACCACATTTATGAAAGCATTCTTAATGGACTATAATATATAAAAGTGGGGGACATAATGATGATATTGTTGGTGTTAAGTGTAATCATTTTCATGCATTTATAAAATGCTGCATCACAAGTGATTAATACCTAACACACTGTATGTGTATGGAATCATTTGAAAATGCATGTAAAAGACTTAAGTCTGACAACCTTTCATATATAAAGACAATGTGTCAGGTCAGATAGTTTTTTGCCACAGAATCGGATTTTGCAAAGACTGGGGAATTTTCAGGGTCACTATTTGCAAGATTATCTTCAAAAAGACAAAAAAAAAGTCGACAGAAACTATTGCAGCCCTTGAAATCCACAGTGAGTATGCTATAGGCTGTAGCTAGCTAGCTAACCACTGGCCCCATCCCAAACAGGGTATTTGCAAGCTAAGTTAGCCGCTGGAATGTTTTCTATTAGCCTACAAGCTTACCGTGTGTTTTAGCTGAAGATTGTTTGGCTCAAATATACATGATTATGGGATAAATGAATGTTGATGCTCGCAACTTTTTTTCAGGTGAACCTTACAGTTAGCTTACAGGCTAATAACAAACAATCCAGTAGCTGACGTTAGCTTGCAGGTCGACCATACAGCGGTTAACTAGTTAGCTTACCGCATACAGCATACTTACCAGAGATTTCGACAGCTGCAGCAAGCTCTGTTCTTATTCACTTCTAAACTCAACATTGTCCTCTTTTTCCACAGTCCAAGAGAAATGTAGCTAAAAACGCAAATGTCAACAGCCGAGTTTACCTGACCGAAGAGGCAAACCGGAGGCAACGGTTTCAAGCCAATAAGAGCACAGTAGCGCTGGCCTACTACCCAATCACAGCACAGGAGAACTAGACTACTAGCCAATCAGAGCACAGTAGGGCGGGACCAAACGCCACACTCCCGCTTGAAAAGAAAATAAAAACAGTCTCCGCTCTCTTGTGCTGTTGATACAGTATACAGCCTTTGGATTTCAAGGGCTACAATAGTTTAAGTCCACTTTTTTTTTTCTTTTTGAGGCTTACAATCTTGCAAATAGTGACCTTGAAACTTTCCCAGTCTGTAAAATCTGATTCTGTGCCTAAAAACTGAATTCTGACACATTGTCTTTAGAAATCAGTGTCACCCTTAAGTCTTTAAAATGCTTTTTTCAAAGTTTTCTAGCGTATTGAAGGCATTTAAACAAAAAATTTTTGTTTAAATGGTTTGGCAAATGTTTAATCAAAACTGAGACTTTCAACATGATATACAGCATTTTTTTTTGTCTAGTGAAAATTAAAATAAAAAAATTCTTTGCAGCTTTTTAAATGAATGAATTTGATCAACAATCATTAAAATAAAACACAGACACAAATAATTGCTAAAATGCCAAACATCGCCCCGATAATTGGCCTGTTGTATCTGACACCTACTTACTACACTTGACTGTTGTTGTGGGCATACATGAGTATAGATACAGTATTAAACCCCATCCGTCAACCTCTATTATGTGTGTTTATGAGTCTAGTCATAAAGCATTATAATTATCTATATATAGAGATGGAGTCTTCATAGGAAATGTTACCAAAGGGGTGTATATAGGTAATTTTATGTCAGTAACAGCAGCACTTTTCGAAGTTTTAAGTTTTTGAACTGACATCTACCCAAGACACAGGCTACATATGAGACATTACTTTCTCGGGTAAAGAATTATAGTAATTCCCTTTGTAAGCTTGTTTCATTTGATTCAGTGACAGAAAAGACACATGAGCTAACAACTATACAAACAGCTTTGTTCAGTGGCATCTTACAAGCTCACAAGGAAATCCCTCCTCCAAACCAGCAGCCAGTAGTTACGAATGGAAGAAAATCAGGACACGTGATAAGTAATGTATGTGAATCACCAGGTGCAATTTCAGTTAAATCATATATGCAGTCAGGAGGAACATGTGCCTTTACATGTTATTACTACAGAGGTTAACATCCAGCATGGGAGCTGATCTGCTGCGATTCACTGTGGTTAGACTGAATCACTCCACTAAAGGCACATGCTGTTATGTAACGAACAAACAATAGCTGTCAACCTACAGCACTGCATATATACAATTCAGCGCACAATGTGGATAGAGCACAGTACAGCAGCCTTTATAGATGGTTATGAGTAAAAATACATGTTTTGATGATGTTCCAGGAACATTATGAGAGGATGGATGAGTGACACAAAAATACTGTTATGTGTTATGAGATCAGTGGGCTACTGAAGACATCTGCTCCATCCCCGGGGAGATAGACTATGAATATTATTTGTACATCAATGACAATTTTATATAATAAAAGAAATTGCTATGGGTAACATTTTAAATGCATGCCCATTTATTTCCTTTTATTTACTACCACTTCATGCTTCACCGCATACTCGCTGCTCCTCACGTAGGCGGCACGAGCCTCCTTGACAAGATGAGTAAGTTATCAACAAACACACCGGAACTCCAGAGACGACGGCTTCAAAATAAAGGTACTACAGCGAGAACTTGAACGCATGACACTTACTGTGAAAGGTTATCTCGGGGATCGGGGTGTTTTAGGCTGGCTACTTTAACACTGGTCCTCTCGCGACTCATCCTCAGTGATGCAAGATACGTGTCTTCACATTTTTCCTCATAGGAAGTTCATTTGATCACTATTACTTACTTTAAGTTTTCAAAACTATTACGTATCCAAACAAATGAGGTGGTTTTCAGGGATTCTTAATACGCAGCAAAACTCTTGGCAAGCCTAAATCATACAACACAATTAAAATCCTATAATGTAGACCTGCAGCAAGGTCATTACATAGCCTTCTGACAGGACACATTAAGGAAACACTGCAGAAACTAAGGTTTTAGTAATGATTCATTTGGGTTGGTGATTCAATTATATGTTTTAGTGGCACTGTGGATGCGCACAGGGACACAAATGCACGCACAAACCAACATGCGTCATTTATGCTGCAGGCAGCACAGTCTATATGCATAAGTGCAGGATGTACATCCACCGTGTATATAAAGAGGATGTCTTTTTAATTATTAAATTATCACGATCACTTGTTGATATTAGTGCTGCTTTCCAAAATAAGGCACCTGTTCCAATCTGGATTATTTTTAGCAGGTCTGGATTATGCATATGTTTTAATATAACACTTGTTATCTCGTTGATGCATGTTGTATATGTTAAAATAAATGAGATGGGAGTGTGAATGGGAGCGTCAGCTGTTGCGTAACCAACGCTCAGATTGATTTAACACCCTTTAGGCTAAATAATTATGGTAAAATCGCGAGTGGATGCACAATGATCAAATACATACTACTAAAATAAACCAACGTTGCTCTCCTTGATGCACTGACACGTTCAAGCCGCACCTTTACTGACTTACTCCACAGGAAAATGTAACTGTAACGCACTGGGTCTTTACAAGCTTGCACCAACACATCCATTATCGGACATATCTTTGGCAACCTTGTTTTTGTCATTTCTCCGATTGAACATGAATGACTAACGTTAACAGGAAAACCCCTCAGTAAAAATACCTTGCTACAGTGAAAGATGCTGCAATATTTTGCCAACCGTAACATTTAGTGCAAAGTGTGATATTTAATCTAGCTAAACTAGCTTGACGTTCGTGATTTAGCGTAATTCCTGCTTTGAGAAAACCAAACAAAAACAATGTGCTTTATTTAGCAAAAACTGTCTCACGTCGCCAGTTGAAAACGGAGTATTTTTGCCTGTTGTATCTTGGCAGCACTTTGCACTGTAACTGATGAAACTGGTAACATTAGACAGGGCTTAGGCAGCAGGGGTGTCCGATAATGGAACCCAATCTACACAACGTTACCTTGGGCATCTCCTCCGCTGGTCAGCACTCCGATGGATTTACCAGCTCCGGACAGATTCTCGAAAAATTTCCGGGTGTCCTGCCGCTTCGGTACCGCTGCGCCAGCCATGCCTGTTTCCGACCCCTGTCACCTGCCCAAAAAACTTAAAATTAAACTCCACAACCCGTCCAACAACGGTAAGTGACACTGATAGACGCTGAGGCTGAGCAGAGATACTGGAGTAGGACTGCAGTGGTTACCGCCCCTCAACATGCACGTACACACCCACTGACCAAAGATCGTCAATAAGTCACGATGACTCACTCCGTGCTTTACTGGGACAACTATGAGCACATACACACGGAAAACATATCCAGAAGGTAATAATAAAGTATATGTTAATATGATTATGGTTCCCCGCAGAGTGGTCACGGTTCTAGGAAACAAAGTCCAGTTGACTTCCCCTTTTTTAAAATAATAATTTTGTGGGCCAAAATAAGTCAGGGAATTGATAATGATGGCAACTCAATTGAACTTCAAAGTCGTATTTGCCAAAAGTGGAACCCTTCTATAAATGCCATTGTTTCTGATATGCAAGACTATAATACAGAAATAACACAGTTGCTTTAAAAAAACTGAAAAGTTAAATTCACAAACAATGAGACATGCTTAATTCAACAAGCTTTGCGGCTAGTTTATTATGCTGGCTAATGTCAGCAAACTTTAGCCAGGTATTGCAGCTTAACTGACATGTCAGCTAGTTGACTTTCTGGCTTTCCTTTTGCAAATGTTACACTGTGTTTTTAACATGTCACAAATCAAAGTTTCATGTCAGAGATTAACATTTTGATGCTTTCATTAGCTGGAAGGGAAAAAATGTGGTGCTATTGGAGAACATATATATATTATTAGTTAGCTTCGATAATGATACAGTTTTAGGATGATGGCACAGTTTTTGCTCCTCAATTTTCTGAAAAGATTTTAAAAACCCAAAACAAATAAATAAGTAATTTTAGAAAATGAACGGTATTTCAATGTGCTGTTTCCCTGTAAAAAATAAAGGAAATGCTGGGTATTTATGTATTTTTATATAGAACAATTGCAAATTTATGTTAGATTTATCTCTTTGTAGTTCTGGCTGTGACCAGCTGATTCACTTGCAATTCAGTTCCCAGTTTACGGTCTGGAAAACGAACTAGAGTGAGAGGTCTTTAGAATGTACGTCCTCATTCGTCCTTCACGAGCCTCTCTTCAGAGCCAAAGCCAGAGAGCCAATGACGAACCTGTATCCCTGACTGACAGGTTATTTGTCCAATGGATATCCAGATCACGTACTGCGATAGCACATTCCAACCAATTGCAACCGAGATTGTGGTCTTTCACTGAGGAAACAATGCACTTAGAGTAACAATTCATAAAATTCTCTGTAATAAAAACACAAAAAGATAGTGTTGTAATAGTGTGGAAAGTTGACACAATACAACGAAAAGAACATATATTATTAGATGAATTATGTAATAGAACTGAATAATAAAAATCTAAGATATTACTAAAATAGTTCTGTGGGTAACCTACTTAGAACATCTCTTTGGCCAGAAGTATTGTTCATGTGAATCCCTATCATACACCAAAGTTAGGTTATATTTGTATTTGTATGTCACCATTCTAAAAATAAAAGAAACTTTATGATTGTTAGAACTACAGACTGAATTCCTCACCTTCTATGAAGTTCATGACCTTGAGCAATTGTTTGCATGCAGCAAGTTTTATCTCAATGACGATATCTTTTTTACATACAGTATGACAATTCTCGCTTGTCGCCAGCCAACAGTTTGTGTATTTCATAATAATATATTCATGACAAAAAGGTTGAGACACTTGTCATATCGCTGCTTGCAGACAGTGGAGCTGCTGTGTGATTAGATTGGAAGGGCTACACAGAGGACATCAGCTGCTGGACAAGTTTCAAGTTCCTGAGCAAGGCAATGCAGAGTGTATATCTATGTGTGTGTGTGCGCACACCCGCTTGCAGCTCAAATGTGCCCTTGTATTTTATGTGGTAAATCCTCCTGACTTAAGTCATTTGGCTGCCTCTTACTTCTCCAAATGCAAGTTTAACAGCTGAAATGAGGAACTTCTTGAACACCACATGAAACTGAGTGTGTCATCACAGACAGTTACTTAGCCAAACTGTGTCTTCTTATTTTAGATTCAAGATTTATATTAATATGTATGAATGAATAACAGGGAAATATGTATAACGCTGTAGAAAAAGATCAATATGCCATAGGCTGCACTGCAAGTCAAAGTAAACTTTAAGCAAAATATTTAGGGGGCAGTGATTTCGGGTTGAGTGGTCTTAGGCCAGGCTAGAAGTTGAGCACACCAAAAAAAAAAAAAATATATCTAGCAACTTTTTTGTGCTTCATGTGGAATATACAATAAAATATAGCTATACAATAAAGCTACATAGACCAAAGAAGCCACATTTGGAGAAATAGTTAATGACTTAATACATGCTGACTTCCTAAATCCAATGTTACAAGAATATTTAATAACCATAAAGTTTTGTTTCAGCATGTCATCGATGAACTGTTTATTATGCCCTTGCAGCTGAGTTTGTCTTTGGGTTTAATAATGTGATATGTCTTAATAGGATAAGGACATTCAGAAGTGCAGTGATTGGAGCTTCTGAGAAAAAAAAATCAACAAATAGTTGAGTATGGACCTTTATGTAGATTCTATGTGAACATGTTTAAATTGCTGAAGAATGTTGCCCTTTGCTGCTGTAAAAGGAGCATTGCACACGCAGGGAAACAGCTACTCTGTAATTAAAAAAAAAACATTTTTACCACATGAAAGTAATGAAAATCTTGACTTTGTGGACACAATGTTTTTTTTTAATTTATGTGTTTGGCAGTCAGTGTCAGATGTGCAGTAAATTATTGTTCATAGCAGAGGTGGGAGCAAGTCATTGTTTTGCAAGTCACAAGTAAGTTTCAAGTGCACTCAAGTTCCAAGTCAAGTCCAAAGTAGAGACTGACAAGTCACAAGTCAAAACTGACCAGTCCCGGGACATCTCACTAGTCCAAACTTTGAGTTTTGAGCCCTAAACAATTCACAATATACTCCTCAAGAAATGAGAGTAATAAAACATTTCATTTACAAAATCCAAAATGCTTTTTAACCTTTGTACTTATTTGTTTAACCTTTATTTCCTGTAAGTTGTTGCATCCATCTACATGTGTGTTTTTCTCCCCACGTTTTTCATACTGCAATTGGTGTTTTGGGGGTTTTTTTTATGCAGTTTTTGTTAGCAAACAAAATAAGTCTGTGATTTAGTCGTCAAAATCTGTGACTCAAGTCTGACTTGAATCCAACTCATGTGACTCGAGTCCACACCTCTGAAAATACTGTATGAAAAAAAAAAACAGCTGTGACAAACACACCAGACGAAGAGGCTATTTGCTTCCTAATGGATGAAATAAAAAGACAGAGGCAGTCCCGCTCAATAAAAATAATTTATTTACAGTGGCATGAATCATAAATTAACGAGCAGCATTGGCAAAAGCAACATTAGAGTCGACAGCTTGCATAAAGTGGTTGAACATCTGTACTTTTGCATAATAAAACCCTCTGGATAATGTACAGGGCTGTGTCATTGCTGAGATATTTAAAATGAACATCAGGGCAAAGAGAACAATAATATGAATTAAAAAAATCTCTTGAACTGCAAACAGGGACTTTTGAACACCTGCATCCTCTCCAACATATTGCTCTGATTTACCATTGTACTGTGACACACTTTAAATTTATTAAAGATATTAACTGACAGCTGATCATGAAGAGGAGGAACATTAACAAAATATTCTAAAAAGGGGCATTAAGTATGTTTTCTACATCAAAGCACAGAGAAAAAAACTATACCTTGCTGTGTAACAGTAGTTTTACTTAATGATTATTTCACAAGTTTCTGAGATTTCTGTCATTTCTAAGCCAAACCTTCTGACCTTCAGTAGTCACATAAAACAATGAGCCTCTGCCCACCATTGTATAATGAAACATTTCAGCTATCACAGGCTATTAAGTGTCTCGGGCAAGCTGCCAAAATGCATGGCAGCTCACCTGCTCGGCACTAGATGTTTCTGCTGCAACTCAGCTTTAAACCTCCCCATGGCCCTGACACAGTTTTGATACAACATTTTAGGAAAAGTAATTTCATTTTTCTGTTTTCACTGTTGTTTAATGCAGACAAGTATCCCCACTGTGATTTTTTTCTGCCACCAAAATGTGTTGGATTAGAGCATTTCAGAGTTTGGCGCCATCTGGTGGTAGAAGTTTAAAATACACCTGGGGACATGTAAATAACGGCACCTTTTTTGTTCAAGGAGTATTCCTTTTTTTCTACAAACAAGAAGATAAATTCAGAATATTTTAAAGATGCTATTATCCCATTAAAAGATCCAACAACCAGTGACTTAAACTGGGGGGAAAAAATAAACATTTTAGTAAGATTTTCTAAAATAAAAAATGTTAAACGTGAACAATATTGACAAAGATCTCAATGAAATAATATAACATGAACCGCCAAGTGATGCCATTCCAGTTGGTAAATGAGGAATAAAACGAAAAACATCTTTTTTCCTTTTTTTGCGCAATTATTACGATTTACTATAATGCTGTTGGGTTTTATTTTCAGGTGCATTCCATCTGTTTAAGACATATTTTTTATTTAGATATTAACTATTTTTGAGTGTTTTATTGATGCAAAGTCATTTTACAGATACAATATTAACCATTTGAGAACTTTAAGCTTCTCCTCTTAAGTGAAAATAGTTTTGAAAGTTTTGTAAAAAAAAAAAAAAAATCTTAGGTAGTTTGGTACTGTAACTGAAATATTCGATTTGAAATCTCCTCAGCTATCCCAGAGATGCTAAAATTTATAAGCATTTAATGTCAGAAATAGGTGCTAAATTCTATCGTTAGTACAGTCCTGCTTTAGTGTTAGATCACTACTTGCATGTTATTAATGTCATTTACAGGTCATCAAAGAGACGCTGATGTTGCTGCAGTCCCTACTGGTTACCAACAGAGATCAGCAAAGGTCAAAGGTTACTTAATGCCCCTTTAAAAAAAATACAGTGTAAGAAAGGGCAAATCTCCCTGATGCATTGTGCACTTACTAGGTGCAACAATTAAGTTCAACTCCAAACGAAAAAAATTCATTAATGTTACTGCCAACACAGTATTTTTGTAATTTCCATGGGCTGATTCACAGATTAAAACAGGTTTTGTGTTGTTTCATTGGGAGAAAATAAAAAAACTCTGGTTGTCTTAACTATTACACCTAAAGTTTGAAGTAGTAAAACCATAGACTATGGGTAAAACAGTCACTCAGCAGTATGTGACACATATAACACACCTGTGAACCTTACAGTTACACACCAGAGAATCACAGATCTAAGGCATTATGTTTCGTGTTTAGCATCTTAAGGTACTTACATTTATTACAGTATTTTTTGCAACTGATAAAATATTCATCTATGAATCAAGAAAAATCTCCAATATACTTTCTGTATACTAGTCAGTCAAAATCAAGAGAAATACTTCATTTTAAGCTAAAACTTTAGAAGTTACTGTACATGAGTTCCTCTCTTGATTACCTTCAATTTTTTGCAGACAGTTTGACATTCAGGTTAGGGTTAGGGTTTCCATGGCTTATACTTTTTCAGAGAGGGTTTCTTGTAAAATCTTTGGGATTTTACAATATGCCAGCACACTGGAACATAATTTACCACGCTAAAAGATGACAGGACATGAAAAATTGTATCAACGCAAGAAAAAAAGTTAAAGATATTTTGCAGTGTTTCATTTTGCAGTCAGTTTGCATTTTCATGTTCTTCTTTTGGGAATAAATTGTTACAGTATGTGCTGTTCAGATTTCTGCGCCACCTCAAATCAAAAAACAGGGATTCAGAAAATCCATGTTGCCAGTTACAGCCAGTTTTGTTCTTATTTACAAGTTTATATGAGACAGCATCTATGTTATAGAGAGCACCTTTCAAATTGAAGCTGTTTTCACAACGCTAGAGGTCCAGTCTGTAAAAGTCCATATAACTTTGGATGGTAAAGGTTCTGGATCACCTGCTCATTTTTGTGAAATAAAAAAGGTTTGATTCAGCACTATTTATCAGTTTACAGCAACCAGGTGAGACTTTATCCTGGCTGAAGAACCTAGCATCCTTCTGAGACTGGTTTGTGTATCACCAGTTTATAAAGCAGGAAGAGACTGTCTTGTCATTCAAAAATCACAGACTCACCCACAGAAAGACCCAACAAACAAACAAACAAACAAAAAAACAACATACTTTTGAGTTGTCTGTCAGCATGACAGAGACCTTCGGCTAATTGCCGAAGCAAGAGTGACTCTTGCAGGCCAGTACATCATAACCATGAAGTGTAATCTTAAAATAAACCACAGTAGCATGAAGTTTGATTAGTTGTACACAGATTTTTAGAGGCAAAGCTGCTTTCGAGGCAGAAATCATTTCATCGCTTAAATTTCAGTGGGCGGGACAAACTAACATTTCTGACTATGCAAGTTTGGACTGAAAGTCAACGTGACTACAGACATAACGATGTTCACAATGATGTTAAGATGACGTTTAGAAGGTACCATGTTAAAAACACTCACCATCTAGTTAAGTTTGTTAGCATGCTAACATTTGCTAAAGAGAACTAAACAGTCACAGCTGAGTCTGATGGAAACGCTGTGAGTTTTGCAGGTATTTGGTCATTTACCAAAATATTGGACAAATTAAACATTTTCACCAAATGGCGGTGCTACATGTTAAGTCAGGTGGAGCAAAGATATTTTACTTTGTGTAGGGAAATTCTCAATTACTATGAAACCAAAATGGGGGGCCAACTGGCATTGCCATATCACTGCTAAAATAGCTAAAAGGAAAGAGCTAAACACTAAAAAACTAAGTATTAAAAAAAAAACTAGTATTATTGTTTAACCAGAAGACTTCAAGCTGCTGATAGTACTAGATTAACTACGTTCACTAGTTCGTTCAAGTTAACTTTCAAATTCAAATTAGCTTAAGCAAAGAAGCAATAGCTATTTGATTTCTAGCTAAGAAAGCTAGTTAGCTAGCATGATGACCAGTTTTTACAATGGTCACAATGAAAAAACAAGCACATGATATTGAAATATTTTGTTAACATTTTAACCAGGGTACAATCTTTTCCATAGAGATCCCCAGGAATGAGTCTTAAAACCCGGAAATGAGTTAGCATTTGAGTACCTCCAGTTACCTGGTTTCAAAGTCAATGGTCTTTTTGAATGGGCCTTTGGTTAGATGCCTAAAATGAGGTCTATGGTTAACACTAGTTTAAAAGAATTTCACATTTTGTTCTGCGACATAAAATATACCAGTACATACCCCATTCGTGAATTTTGATGCTTTTATGAGTCACACGCCACGCCGAATATGGCATTACAGCCTTGTAGTGGTGGCTATGTGACCAAAGTGTAGTTTGTTTATTGCCATATAGTTCATTTTTTGAAATCCAATAGAAAAATCCCATTGGCTTTTTGATTAAGGAAACAGGGTAACGTTAGCTTCCAAGCTGGACTACAGAAAAACATCATCCCTGGGGCACTCTATTGGAGTAAACCAAATAAATTGACTCACACTCTCATTGTGTTGCTGTTCTTTAGCCCCACCCACTAAGATTTCATTTAACCAATGAAATATTTCTGCTCTCTGAGAGACATTTGTTGGACTAAAACTCCAAACTGCTGTTTTGCAATAACACATAGAGAAAAGAGGGTATTTAAAATCTAAGTATGTACACTATCTATACACATTCACCTTCATTTAAAAAGTCATTAAATAGGGATATAGCTCCCCTGTAACTACAGCAGTTGAAATATATTAATTTTAAAATCGACATCAAAATGTACCATTTTGAGAGATTTTCTTTAAAGAAAGATATCCTTGATTTTTTTGTGTCATACAAAGAATCTCTAAAACTTTTTCAAAACTATAAATACCTGTAAAATATCTTCATAAACCTTCTCATTTGCCGTTTTCAGCCAGGCTCTAAAACAGAACCATAAAAGATAAATTCCAGAGGTTTCATTTATGCTTGTCAGCCATTCACTTCTCCAGTGTCAAACCGCTGTATCAGTTTCACACGCAAACACTCACACAAAAATGTACTCTCTCATATATATATGGTTGTCCTCTTCCGATAGTGCCTCATAGTTGGCTGGTGTGACAGAGGGAGCAGTGTTTCCATCACGCGTCCTCAACTCCTAAATGTTTCTCCATAAGCTGAGCTGAGTAGGCGTCAGTGTTTTTGTATTTGTTTCTATTACCTTGTCTCCACCACAGCCTGGGTCAGCAGAAATTCTATAAAAGACAGAAAATCAGAATGAGATGATACACAATGTATGCATATACATCCTCAGCTGTCAGAGAGCAAATAAAGTATATTTCACTTATAAGGCGGAATGAAATCTGCTATAAGTGATTAACTATTATGGAATGGGGAAAATCCACAAACAACATTAACCATTTATAAAACAAGGAGGAATGTAATGTACCAGATTTAAGAAAATTTCAAGTTTTTTTCACCTGTAGTCCCTGGATCATGCATTTAGTAGTACATGACAATGCCATGGATGAGGGGGCCAAGTTGTAGCACGTAAACTGGGAACTAATTTGGACCTAAAACTGAGGTAGTACTTGCTTATAAATGACTGCTGGTGCACATCTGATGAGAATCAACTCAAGGTGATTCTGTAGGTAACCACCTGATAGCTCAGTCTTGTCATAAATATTTAAAGGATATGATACACAAATGACTATGCACAACACAGAGCAGTCATTCCCGTCTGTAAATGTGGGATTCAATTTTTCTCTACTGTCAAGAAAACAGTGTAGTGTCAGGCATATTAAACAATACTTTTTTATGTGACTAATATACATAATATTTACAATATTTGAATAAATGTGTGCAAAGATGTTAAAAAGGTTATTAATTAGGCATCTCTGTGTTATTGTGATAGTAGCAGAGAGAGGAAGAGCAGAGGAGTGAGAGAGTTGACATGCAGCAAAGGGCCTTGCCTACACTCGAACCCATGCTGCTACAGTGAAGACGGGGAGCTACCGGAAAGCTACCAGGGCATCCTAATGTGTACAGATTTATTACTTACTGAAGTCCCTTCACCATCTTGCGTCAACATGTCAATTCCCGCCAGCTGCTCCAGGATCAGGCTGTCGTCCCTCACCTGTATCGGAAAAATGACAACTAACATGAAAACAACTGCCACAAACCTACAATCACTGAGAATAATAATTAGGGATGTGTTTCTTTTCTATTTTTTTGGAAGGTTCATTGGCAGGAAAGTGGAAAAATTACTTCAAAGACCACCAAAAATCATGTTGCATGATCCAGAAAAATCCACTTTTTCCAAATGATAAATGCCTTTTTCACATACTTTGAAAAACAAAGCATGAAGATTTTTAGCTGTCTCTGCTCTTAGTTTAAACTTCAACTAAATGAACTTAAAACATCAATGTAAAGATGACAATTAATATTGATCAAATGATGAGAATGAACATTAATCATGGCCTCCAATACAGTCATGCACTGACATGAAACAGTACATAGCAGGCAGTAAACAGGCTCATCTGAAATTAATTACGCATCTCTCACCTGCTCTGAATTCATGGAGCTCATTGGCCCTGACATCAGGTTCATGTTGCCTCCACTGCTGGCCATGTCTCCCAGGTTCATGCTGTTACTGTTGTTGTACATTCCTCCGTTTGGCTGTGTGGAGTACTGAGACTGGGACTGTTGGGGGTACACACTGGAAAGAGGGAAACTGAGTCACTGAACATGTATAATATTCAAAAAAAAAACTTTATGCATGTTGCTCTGTTACAAATATAGTCAAATCATGTCCTCAAAAGATGTGATGAGCTGCTGTTACCTGCTGCTGGTTGAGATGTTGGCAGGTTGGGGCCACCCATTGAGGTCAGTGTTTGGCTGGTAGCCCTGCGCTCCTCTCTGGTTTGGACCCTGGGGTTGGGGTTGCGGTTGGCCCTGGTTCTGCTGCAGCATGGGACTCTGACCCTGTCCCATCCTGGGGGACAGCAGGGGGCTCTGCGGGGTCGCAGCCCCACATGGAAACCCTGATACTGGATCCTGGTGTTGCTGCTGCTGGCTCATTCCTGCAGATCGAAGTGAATAAAAGGTTCATAAAATGCATAGACGGGCACAGTAACCAGCGTGAGAACTAACCAGACACAATGATCAAAAACTAAACAGTAGTTTTGTACTTAGTAAGTTATTGTACGGTAGACCCTTCTAAACAATTTAGACATTATTTAGAGGTGTTACATTTAACACAGGCAAAACAAATAGGAGTGATCCTGACTCTAAGCAAGAAAAAATAAAAATACTTTTTTTTCAATATCCCGTAAAAAAAAAAAAAAAAAAAAAAAAACCAAACCAAGTTAAATGTCAGCAACAGCCAGCAAATCTATCTCATAACTGTATGCCCAAAACTATTGTACAAAATCCTCAGGATCTTATTCTAACCTTGCTTAAACTTGCACTGTGCATTTAAAATACTGACAGAAAACACATGAAATAAACATTAAAGAAGATTTCAGGTTCACCAGTGCCACCACCTCAGCAATTTACCTACAAAGTGACCCCATATAGTATCCTGACTGGTTTATGACAGGGTTAAAATCATACACAAAGACAGGACAGAGTGTTAATGTGAGCGTACAAACAGAAAATCTAAAGCAGCATTATCGATTTGCGTTCACTCATATCCAATCAGTTTAAAAAAGGACAAATGATTAAAACAGTCAGATCAAAGACGATTATGTTTGATTGCCACCACCACAACATGAAAAGCGACTATTGCCCGTGAAGCACACACAGACTTCTCACGGCGCTGCTGTGCTGCAATTATATACCTGAACTGCTGAACTGGTAGGCACTGTGCTGTGATGGAGGACTCATTACCCCGCTGTACTGCCCGCCTACATTTCCCATCATGCCCTGGCTAGCCAGATGATGGCTGGGGGAGAGAGGGGAGGAGAAGGGGCTGGAGGAGCCAGGGTGAGGAGGAGGAGGTGGAGGAGAGGGCAGGCCGGTACCGTAGCTGGAGGCCTGGTAGGGGAACTGCTGCGGGTTGCCCTGCGGTAGCCGTGGGTTGGTGCCACCTATGGGCATCGGTGTGGGAGCGGCGCCCCCGCTGGGCATGTTAGGTGGCATGTTGATGCCCTGAGTCCGCATCATCATGGCACGTTGCTGGTGCACGTGTTGTTGTTGCTGCTGCTGCTGTTGGCGTTGGCGAAGGTGGTTGCTGAGGTACTCGCGCTGACGCTGGGCCAGCATCTGGGCGTTGAGGGTTCCCTTCATGAAAAAACACAGTAACTTGACACTTGGATAAAATGAAACAGGCAGTAAACAAGACTCTAAGGGGGTATTTAAGCCAATCAAATAACTGTCAACGCAACGACATTCTGCGTTAGTCCATTTGATCAATTTGGTGTGGTATTTACTCACACTGAATATGTAAATGAGTCCTGCTGCAGTTGAGTGGACTTATAAAAGCAACTGTTGTGCTGTCATCTTGTGCATGTCAGGAGGCCAAAATAAAGTCTTCTAAGCTACACAGCTTATATTATTACTTCAATGCCTACATTTTATTAACATTTCCACGAAGTGAAAATGTAAAAATTTCTAGGGACATTAAAGGTAGCGCATATATATGACTCTCAAGGGCATTGGGTTTATTTTAAATCCCCCAATTTTTCAAAATATAAAACTTGTTCAACGCGAAAGACCATACCTGCGTTCGGTTTCCCATTTGACTCATATTCTGGGTGTATAATATATAATATATATATCACTATATCAACATTAAAAGTTATTTCAAAAAATTTGCTTAAATAATGTAAAATTCTGCTAATAAAAGTATACTAATTTGCACGACATTCTGCGTTGGTCCATTTGATCAATTTGGTGTATATATATATATATATATATATAAAACTTATCACATAAGTTATCAAATTTGCTAAAAATGTATCAGTAGCAGTATATCCTGACAGTAGTACATGAGACAGGTTCCTCTCGCTCCTCCTAGTGCTCCTAAAAGCATTTGCAAGAATCAAACCAATCAGAGCCAGGAGGGTTCTCTTTCGCATAAAAATCTGACAACGGTCTTCTTCTTTGAAAGTTAAAGCAAGCATTTTTGTAGTTGGTCTGCTTCTGTTTACTTGTCTTTGCCATATATGCTGTTGTTGGCAAAGCTGCGTGTGCACGAGCAGTGATCAACACTGTGTTAGAGACTCCTCCTGGCTCTGGTTGGTTGTTTTTGTTCCAGCGCGGTGGATTCTGGCAAATGCCATTAGGAGCACTAGGAGCAAGAGGAACATTATTTTTTTTCACACATTAACTGTCTCATGTACTACTGTTCAGAAATAGTGACAGTTTCAGAAAATATGACAAAAAGTTACTTTTTTAAAAGTTACCTATTGAAGCTTTAATAGTTTATAAAGTGCTTTTTAACATGACTGAAAGTAAAAAAAATGAACAGTTTTATGATTAATAAGATACACTGAATACTCGTACCTCAGTTATTTCACTAGGTAACATTGATCCTTAGCACTAATAACTAATGTATGATTCATGATATTAATACCATATGTGGCCTACTGTATAAATGATCATTATTGGACTCTTCTGGGTAAAGACTTAAACATCACCTTAATCTAATAATCTACTTCTTAAGAGTCTTTTCCAGCTTAAGTAACACTCAACACATGGTATGTTCAAGTGTTGACATGAGGAAGCCGAGGTGCTGTTTTAACTGGGATGGAGCATGTTTGAATGGTGTTAACAAATGAGGTGGAGTATGAGATATACACACTTACATACATATGTAGACTGACCTGGTTTGGTACATTAGATCTTAGAGGTAGATTCATATTGGATACTCCACTCATCTGGTTCACCATTGGCTGACGATTCTATGTGGGGGATAGAAAGAGGACTTTATTCATCTCAATGGAAAATTACAGGAGCAACAAATGCAAAGAAATAAAAATATGCTTAGTTTCAAAACCTTCTTGAAATGCCATGTCAGTTTGTGAATTTTAAAAATACCTAGTTAGTCTAAATTTGATATGGCAAAAGAATCAACCCTTCCTTACAACTGATATTTGCTAATCTCTTAGATTGTGTTATAATTGATCACACTCATAAATTAAGGTTACTTAGCTACTCCTCCGCAGCCCCATAATTAAATAAAGCTTGTGTGTTCATGCTGCTCAAAGCCACGCCGCTCCCGAAGCACTAATACTGTTATGTCTCGTTAAGACTCCTGTGGGGCAACCGATGCTATGTGTGCAATCATACCACATACAAACAATGCTCGACAGATATTTTGCAGCAAAACTGCCTCGTACAGTACATTTTATATTTGGCCTAAATTGCTTAACACTGCATTATTTCAGTGTTAAAACCTTTAGTGATACCCTGAATGACCCATTTATGAGTTTGCAGATGGCAGAGGTTAATTCTGAATTTTCTGACAGACTTTGACTTCACTGTTTCCCCACTGGCACCTTCAGAGACAAAATGATGGAAGTGCTGAAGTCATGTCTCACATCTGAACATGCTGCTAATCATCAGTGCTATTTTAGTTGATGAACATGAGCTGCTGTGCTTCAAGTGTCCACCAGGTGGCAATGTAGACTCAAATATGTTGTAATTATATATAAATGTCAAGAATAAGAAGTCAGTCCTTTGTGGTGATTTCAAAATTTGGGGATAAACCTCTTTGGATGAAAATCTACTAATTGCAGGGTCCTGAGACACAAAATACATACTATAAAAAACACATGCATACAAGCACATAATTGGAACATAAAGATCTTCTATTTGGTCACAAAGAAGAACATTATGTGGAAAACGGGGTCAGTCACAAAGGGTACAGTCTGTGAATACAATCATCTTTATGACTGAGTGTATGACTTTGTGTGTGTGTGTGTATGTACATGTTGTGTGTGTTCATTGTTAAGTGTCTCAGCAGCAGGGTGTTGCTGATGAAGCACGTTGCTCCTTTCTGGCTGCTGCTGCTGTTTAAACTCAGTGAACCTTGTTGGCATCGCGGCGCGCTCTGTTGCATCACATGTAAAAAAAAAAAAAAAAAAAAAAAAAGCAAAAGGAAACAGCGTTGTTTTGAATTCGAGTGTCTAATAAGACAACAATGTCTTTTTTCATGGAAATGAGGCGCTCGAATTAGGACGGAGCAAGGATTCCAGGTGAGTCCAGGAGTAAATTTGAAAATATGTTTGTATTGAAAGTAAGAAAAAGACAGAATGTGTGTGTGGGATTGTATCAATGAGGGAAGACCCTCACCATAAATATCTGATTTACTTTATATAAAGTGATATAGCTCTGACAGATCACAGCAAAGAGAGATATTGCGTTCACAAGAATGAGACAGACGAGATCACAGTGACCTTGACCATTGAGCACCAAAAGCTCAGTCTTGAGTCTAAGTTGACAAAATTTGTGGAAATTACCTTAAGTTCTCTTTGAAATACCACATTCATGAGAAGGTGACTTACAAGGTCACAGAGACACTGGCCTTTGACATTTGACCATCAAATTCTAATCAGTTCATCCATGACTTAAAGCAGTTGTCCCTGCCAAATTTAAAAAGTATGCTTGAGATATCACATTTACGAGAATTATACTGATGGAAGGTCATCGTGACCTTGACCTTTGACCACCAACATTTAATCAATTAATTGTTGAGTCTGAGTGAATGTTTGTGCCAAATTTAAAAATCATCCCTTTAGGCATTTTTGAGTTATTGAGTTCACGGGAATGGGACGGATGCATGGACGGACAACCTGAAAACATAATGCCTCCAGCTGCTGCTATAGCCGGTGCAGAGGCATAAAAATGTTGACTAAGTTGCTCTGCATGTGTTTTTAGACCTTTACTATTCCATCATAACATTTCCATCAGGGTGCAGTTTTATATAACCTGCCTCTGCTGGGCGAGATATAACAATAGTGCTTTCCTCTTTGTGTCCGTGTTGCCATGAACGATACAAGTCATAACTAACAGTAGTCACTGCACGACCAGCTAGTACTTTCTTTGTCACCATCAACAGTATTATAAAAGTATTATGCTAGAAGACACAAATTCATTTTGCTTAGCTACTTTGATTGACGTAAATATTTTTTAACTATTGAGTTTGCACCTTGTTTTTTTTTTTTACTATTTATATTGTTCTTTTGCTTACTTATCTTGTGCACAACTTGCTCCTGTAACAATGCATATGTCTACATCATGGGACTAAAAAAGCATTATCTTATCTTGTTTTATCTTATCTTTATCATTATCTTCTTATTTTTGTTGTCAATATTATCTTTTATCGTATCGTATGTTAAATATTTGGTGCCACCTACCAGCTGGGCCTGGAGTCTGTGCTGCAGCTGGAGCCTCAGGTTGTTGGGCTGAGGCGGTACTCCTGGATTCGGCCCTCCTGGCCTCATCCCAATTGGTCTGGGCCCTGTGCTCCCAGGCATCCTCATCATTGGGGGATAACCAGCAGGTGGCATCCTCTGTGGCCCCATGGGACCGCTCATAGAGGGGCCATGAAACCCACCGTCAGGAGGCATGCCACCGTAACCTGGCTGGCCACCGTAGTGTTGACTGTACAGGAGAGGCTTCATGTTGGCCGCTGGGTCTGAGGACCCGAGGTACTGGTCCTGGTCTGATATAGCACCCTGCAGCGTGTAAAGACAGGATATGAGTGGGAGGAATCAATTAAAAATGTGTTTTCTGTGTTGATTTATGTATATTTTTTTACCACCTACCGCAGTCTTACATGTTCAGATATTTTAAAATTTTGAAATCAAGCTATCAAAGACTAAAAACATGATCGAAAAATTGGCAAAATAATCTGTAAAAAAATCTATTAAAATACTTTTTCTGAAGTGCTTTCTTATTGTTCTACAGGCAGGTGATTCTTGGAGTCACTTTGAAGCGCCACACCTGTCCAGCCAGCGTCGGGATTCCCAGCATCTTGTCGATCTCCTCCAGACCCTCGTAGTCCTTCAACACAGAACACAGCTGGTTCAGGAGTGCTCCTTCATCCGGCTGGCCGTCAGGCCCTGTGCCGCAACACCGCATCCCGTCCTCCTGGGGGACGCCATATGGTGGCCTGGAAGGTATCTTGGCATTATTGTCATATCAATTGACAAGAACACTCGAGGGGTTCCAACAGAGCCTACGTATGAACCCTAGAACTGCTGATCATGTCTAATTTTGATTGAACAACTTTCAGATGAAACAAATGCCATACCTGTTTTGGTTTCCATAGTGATCCATAGCGATCATTCGGTTTGGCCATGGTGCAGTCTGGTTGGGCGGAGCTTGTTGCTGAGGGTAGGTGGGGTTTGCCATCTCCATCTCTGAAGCGAAGAAAAAGCACATAAAATGTCAGTTCAGCTTTTGATGAGAGTTTGTCAGTTTGTGAGTTTCCTTTCTTCTCACCGTTGCCCATCATCTGCATGTTGACCATGGCTCTGGAACCAGGCGGGCCTCTCGGGGGAAGTGCAGCGTTCATGTTGGGGACCATGCGACTTGGTCCAACCCCTTGGCCCATCATCGGCCCTGCAGTACCCCCTATTGGCCCCTGTGGACCCCAACCCTGCTGCATGGAGCCCCGCATTGACCCGTTACTAAGCATGCCTGATTTAGGGAGAAACAATTTTTTAGATTATCAGAATCATTTTATACAAAATAGAATCTTAAAACCTTATTTTTCTTGGAAGGAATAAATAAAGGGGCTGTATCTGATGCAAATCAACATGTTAACAGAAAAAAAGAGTGTATTTGTTGAAAAAGCTGCATCTGAATGATAACAGTTGGGCTATGCTGTCTTTTCCTGCCTGACCTGGATTGGCCATCGCAGGCTGGCTGGCCATGCCTGCATGGGTTCCCATCATGCTTTGTTGTTGTTGCTGCTGCAGTAAGGAGTAGGGGCTGTTGTTCCTGTGCTGAGGAGGAAATGGCCTGGTGGCATTGGGGTGGGGGCCCATACTGCTGTCCAGAGATGTGCTCCTGATGGGAGGAGCACCTCGACACGGCTGACCCGGCCTTGCACCATTAAAGCCTGCTGGAGGGAAGAAGGTTTTTCATGTTGTTATTCTTTATATACAATGTTTAATATAGCCTGAGAAAAAGATATGAAAAATTATTTTATCTTTAAAAAATCTGTGAAAACAGGAGAGAAAAAGTTTATATGTCATTTTATTTATTTATTCAATTCATTTTTTGTAAGGATTATTTCTTCTTGTTGTTGTAATACTCATTTTGTCCACAAGAGGCTTAAGTGCGCCATAAAGCCAAGACTGAAATAATTGGGTTTTTTTTTCCCAGATGAGTTTTAAATTCTCAATGCACTCTAAACAAAAGTTACATATATTGTGCTAGTTAGTTATGTAAAATTACTGTCATGTCTTTCTTTTGGTCAGAAATGTATTTTAATCTGCCCTCTAATCCTATTTACAACAGCCACAAGAGGCTGAAGTGCACCACTATCCCAGTGGTGCACTTCAGCCTCTCGTGGCCATAATAAGTATTACAAAAACAAACACAAATGATCCCAAAAAAACAAACAAAAAAAAAAACACAACTAAACCCTCTTTCACCTGTTTAAGGAAAAAAAAATAGGTAGAATGTGCTGGCAAACCTTTAGTTCACCTCTAAAGAGACAAAACAGAAAACGATTTAGATTTTTTTTTTCTTTCACTTGCCTCTCAGGGCTTCCATAATATTCCCTCATAGAGAGATCAAAAAGATGTATTTGCTTCCAATTATCTTTAAGAGCCAGAGATCATCAAATGAAAGTTCCAGACACAAATACACCATTGCAGACATACTTGCAGCACTAATGGGAGGGAAGGCTCTGTGCTGGCTGGGGGGGCTGCTGCTGCCGCTGCTTTCTGTCATCTGCAGGATGTCGCTGATGATGCTCTGTTTGTCCACAGACGAGCCAGGTGGCACAGAGGAAGAGGAGGACGAAGCAGAGGCTGGTCTTCTGACTGGTGGCTGGCCTGCAAACAGTTGCTGTTGGCCCCCACTCTGCAGGTCCTCCAGCAGGTCCTCCAGCTCCAACGTCTGAGAGCAGTCACAGGAAAAAACAGGATCACTGGATGTTTCATCGGCAGTTGTTGCTGAATTTCAAGGTCTAAAAATGTCCATGTTTTTGAGAAGGACATGAAATTGGCTGTATTTTTTGGGGTAAAATGTAGAATTCTGTCACAGCATTTGTCCATTTGGTTTTGTTTTCATGTGTAATCTTGATGCAGGCACACTGCTTAATTTGATATACGCGTTCAGCACCTTTCATAATCCACATCCACACACAACAAGCTTCACCGTGCATGCAATCCTTCATTTAAAGCACATGTTGTAACATCACGATCAGAGAAAACTTTATGTGTTGCTGCCGGGGACAGTTGTATAGGTTCTTGTTCTTGAAGGAGTTTTTGAAGCGAGAGACTTTCTTACATGGAGGTCATGAAACTAACTTCGCCAACAAAGACCCAAGCACGCTTTCTGCTGAGGTGCCAACATCTAAAACATCTTCGCTAAACTTTGAAAGTTTCAATTGCTTCCTATTTATTCCTACAAAAAAATAGTTTTTAATAAAATATGTATTAAAAGTACAATGAGGTATCCTTGTTTTTTGTTTTTCTGTTTTTTGTTTTGTTGTTAAATAAACATATACAGACATAAACAGATGGTACCATAGTTTTGGAGTGAAACAAAAATGTGAAAAGAAACTTACATATCAAGAAAACTAGAAATCTGTTATTCACTTTTGATGACAACTTTGAAAGAAGCTGAAACCCCGCTCAGGATTACAGTGTAATTCAAACCCCACACACACATATACACACACACACACACACACACACACACACACACACACACACACACACACACACACACACCACTGACAGGGATGGTTTCCTGCGGCCGTTTGGCTGATGAATAGAGGAGGAGCTAAAAATAAACTGCCGGCACTAATGAGGTCATGTGTGATGTACAGTAAGACACACAGTCAGTGCTCTGTGTGGCCTGGGCGTACATGCACACACAAACACACACAGTGAACATAACATAGCCACACATCAAGGGCATTCTTTCAAATAGAAATATGAGGGACAAGAACACCCAAAACTTTTCAAAATCCAGTTCTTGTTGGACAGGTGAAGAACCTGCAGTATAGCTAATGTTAGCCATGTAGTTCTTATGTTTGTTGATGCCACAGCAGTGCTGTCACTATTTCACTAATGGTCCTAATGTTGTGTCTCAAATAGCTATCTGTTTGTCACTGTATAACATGCAGACTGAGTATCAAATCTGATATGGGTAACAGAAAGCAAGCTTGAAATTTGCCGTAAAAAACTGCATTTAAAACGTTTGAGATGTAGCGAATCACAAATGTTTGCAAACGTTGTAGTGTCCCACAGCTGCCACTAGATGTCAGTAGAAAGCCACACCTTTCTGGTGGTACCTTTAAAAAGAAAACTTGACCCACAACATGGCCATTTGTATATCAATTAGACTTATTAATATATAGAAGAGCGTTACCTTAAATTTTTGAAGAAAGCTGTGTTTTTCTTGCATGCCTCCATTGAAAATGGCGAACATATGGATTTATTGGGGAACCACATTTAACAGCAAAACCATTTTAAAACATCCATATACAAACTCTTTCACAACTCGTGCATTATAATCTGAGTCTCATTTATCCAGTTGTATGCTCAGTGCTTCCTAAACTCAAGTGATATGGCTGACCTTAACTGTTTTCTTAAATGCTCGCTTCAAAGCCAGACTCCAATACTAATAAGTTTGTTTGTTTTTAAAGCAAAAACACATGTTTTATGGCAAGTACTAAGCATATGACTGGATGAATGAAACTTGGATTAAACTGTCCAAGTTGTGCGAGAGTTTGTGAATGGATGTTTTGATGTAGTTTTGCTGTTGTTAAACGTGACCGCCAACCAAACCATGAGTCAATATGTTTGCTATTTTCCAGGGACTAATGTGAAAAAAAAATTCAATTTAACATGGCATAACTTATTTAGAAATGGTAAAAATAACATAAAGTGCAATATTGTGCAGATAAGTCTTTTTTTTTCACTAGAGATAGTTGCTGCCCTCCTCTGATTAACTGCCAATAGTGGGAACAGTGCTTTGATTTCCTGACAGTTTTAGAGTTCAAAGTTCAACAAAATTGCACTTTGTGAGTGAGGTTGAGTAAAATTTTTAAACGTGAGCATGAGAGGACAGGGAGGTGTTAGAAAATGGAAATTGTGTTAAACATGTTCTTTACTCTGAATCTAGTATATCCTGTTTTTTTTAGAATGGATAAGGCTTTGTGTCTTTACCTAGGCTCCATTTCATGCAAACTGCACGTTTGGACCTAACGGAGTGTTTGAGTTTTAAAGGCATAAAACTTTATCTGAGGTCGAGTAAGGTCACAGAGTCACAATAATACACAAATACTGCATAGACACACTCCTCAGCAGCAGCACCACCAGAACACACCAAGAAATTACACACACACTGTCACATGTTTGCTTTCTCACACACGTACCGTGAAACTTATTGGCACAGATACATGGTAATAAAAAGATACACGCTATGAAATGCACAGTATGTACACAGTCACCCGGATACACAACGCGTACTGTCACGTGCTCTTTTACACTCTACACAGGCAAATTATAAAAAGAAATTCTGTAATTTAATTCTGATATAATTCTGAATTCAACAGAGCCCTCTATGAAACTCAGACCATTAATTTAGCAGCAAACAACTATCTGCAATGTAAAGATATTGTGGAGAAATGGCATCCTGAGCGTAACACCCACACTATTGTTTTCCCTGGTTAGCTCTGTCAGAACTGTTGTTGCTGTTAGTGCTGTTTGCACTGTAAGCTTCAAGCCTCCAGCTCAGCCACCTCCATTATGAGAGATGTGTGCAAACTCTCTGAATTACAAAAAAGACATGTTGACTTTCTATTCCTCAGCTACGTTGTTCTTTGCTTTGTCTCTCCGTTTTTCCGATTCTGCTCTTAATTCGGTCAACATATCTTATCAGCAGCCATATCCTCTTATGAAAAGCGTACATTCTTGGCACTATCATGACCAGTTCAACAAAGCTTCACCTCATTCTACAAACTTCAAACCAAACCATCCAGGGTGGGAGCCCCTGAATGGCTACCTCCCCTCCGGTAGCTGTCTCCGCTCTCCGGACGAACAATTGTTGGTAGGAGCACAGCCTGAGGGTGTCAGACTTTTGAACCTCAGCCGTCCTCCTTCAGCCCCTTCCTGGAACTGATTTCAACTACTTAAGTGCATGAGTGCACCTGCTCTTTCAAAAAGCATACATTAAACTCACATTGGACCTATCGTCTCACGTTACAGCTGTAACAAGTACATCTCTGGCTGTCACTGTCAGTAGAGTCTTTCTCCTTCTCTGATGCCAGAAATCCTCTTTCAATCATCTGAGAGGTCTGTGCAAACATGTACATTTATAGAGACCCACTGTGCATGCAGACATGCATATGCCTATGTAAATGCACACAGGCACACCTAAATTCTGAGCCACGCAGGCATAATTTATTCCTGTGAAAACATCTTATGTTTCAGACACAAATAACCTGTATAAATTTTAGTTCTGTACACTCTTTGTTTGCCTTTCTCACTCACATACGCTAAAGTTTAAACAGAACTCCTCTGCCTTCCTTTGCCAGAGCATCTTGTGTTTCAGGGAGTATACTAACTAACTCCAGACAGGCTGCCATCAGCTCCTTAAAGAGGAAATCAACACGAATCTGACAGAATCAAACACCAAGTGTCATCGCACTCTGCTTCTCACTTGAATGTGTTTATGGGAGCTGTTAAGTACATCCATATGTCCATTTGTCAGGTAGACAGAGTCCCTCGTTATTTTTAATCCACTCTTAACAGACAGAACTCTTCATGTGTAAGAGGAGGAGAGGGAGACTCGCCAACAATTATTATCTATTCTTTCTTCTGGAAATTTAGGGTTTTTTTTCCAGTCCCCACACCAAACTGTAGACCTTTGGAGACAGAGCTTTTAGTGTCACAGCCCCCTGCTCACAGTCACAACGCTTCATCCCTGAACAAGTTTAAAAACCTCCTCAAACCTAATGTGTTCACCATGGCCTACAACCTCATGCAACTCTGTCACCCCAGCAAACATGCAACTTCTAGTTATTTTTTCAGATTTGTATTTAGTATTTGTTTTTGTATGTTATTTAGTTTTGTCTACTCTACCATGTAAAGCATCCTTGTCTTGGGTCTAATGAAAGGTGCTATATAAATCCAGGCTATTATTGTAATTATTGTTATTTTTATTATTATCAAGACTACAAAACTGAGAGAAGCAATTCTGTTCTATAAGCTGGAACCAGAAATTGGCATTTTTGCATTAAAAAATACTTAAATGATTACTTGATTACCATAACTGATAGTCAAAATTTTTCCTGTCAATCCACTGACAGATTAATTGTAACATGAACATTACACGATTGTATCGGTCCGTCATCGGTATCAACAGAATCTGCCTTTTAAATTAAATATTGTAATCAGCCAAAATGCTGATTTCTCTTTCTATATATTTTTTTATATATTTTTCTTAATTAACAAAGTGAAGCGGTAAAAACGAAGCATTTTTCTGATTTTGCATAATGATTGAATATTACATATACTGAAGAGCACTGTATTATATGTCCATCTGCTGGAGGGCCATCATGATAAGAATAAGCATAACATGATTGTTATTCCACTACAGGAGAAAGTTGATGATCACAAAAATTAGGTGAGAAAAAAAGTGGATATAACGATACTTGTATCGGTTATCGGTCTAATAAGTTGTTATGTATTGGCAAAAAATTAAATATTGTGCATCCTTAATTACTGTCAGCAGTACTGACCTGGTCCGCCATGTTGAAGCCCGCCTCCTGTTTCTCTGTCTTAATGTTGGACAGCTTAGGTCCCTCACTGGGTTCCATCTTGATGGCTTTATCCAGGATGCCATTATCATCCCTATCCAACAGATAGCGAAGCAATGCATTGTCTTTCTTTTTGGGGCTCCCCGGCTCCTGTTTTGGGCAGAGTTCACCTAGGGCGGCCATATTGTCTCCTGAGGCTGACTCAGCTGGACCAATGGGGTCTTTTCCAGTAGCTTCAGCCGTTAGCTTGGCTAATTCCACTGGAGACGTGCTGTTCTGCAGCAACCTGTGGAGGATTTTGTGTTTCTCCTTTAACGAGCTGGAGTGGTTGTTATGCCCAGCCCCACTCACACCTCCAAGTCCACCCAGCTGGTCCTTACAGCTCTGGTCATCCCCCAGGGGGGTTGATGAGCAAGGATCAGAGGGCTCTAATTTGGTGGTGAGGAGCTGGAGCAGCTTAGTGTGCCCTTTTGCGTTCAGCAGGCGATTTGAGGCGTCTCCAAGCTCCCCTAGGCTTCCATCAGGGTCAGGGTCGCCATCTTTCTCCTGCTCGCCCTCCTGGTTTGGGGATGACAACAAGTCTTGCTGCTCCCCAAAAGTTCCCAATAAGTCAGCCTCTAAGCTGGAATTGTTCTTGGCTTGCTGGCTGCCGGCATTGCTGCTGTGAAGAGGACTCTGAAGACCAATTTGCTTTTTGTCAGGTGACTCTGGATGCTGCCCCTCGGTGAGTCCCTGGGAAACCCTGTGGCCCTGGCTGAGGGCCTGCAGTGCAGTGAGGGAATTGAACCCTTGGCTGTTTCCTGTGCTGCTGCATACAGATGCTGGTGAGTGGAGTCCAGCCACAGGAGAGAAAGAACCAGGGGGATGTTGAGAGAGGTGAGGGCTACTACAGCTGCTACTAGCCGCCATACTGGGGCTATGGCGATGGCGAGGAGACAGCATGGCACCCTGGGCTCCTGAGGTGACACTTGGGCTTCCCTGGGCTGAAGGGCTGCCCAACTTGAGTGCTTGGCTCTTTTGTGATCCCTGAGGCGTAGGTGCCCTACCCGATACAGCCCCAAAACCACGTCCAGGGGCACTGGAAGGTGTGGTGGATAGGTGGGTGTTGCTGGTGACACTGGCGTCAGGGGAAGGGGAGGGACCACTCGCACTGGTTGGGGTCATTGGCTTGGCCATGCCCTGTCCACCAGGTATGTCTGCTGTCATGCCACCCATGTTGTCCCTGGAAGGAAAAGAAAACAGACACAAGGATGAGGCCTGCTCCAGGGAAGTGCTGGCTGTACATAGGCAAATGGTATGTGAGAATATATGATAGATAGATGCATGTCTTTGAAAATTCATACATCTATAAATATTGCATATTTCAAAAACACAGCTGCTTTGTTGCAAAGTAAAATGTAGCTAAACCTCAAACAGTTAATGGCAGGAAAGTATTTTACAAGTTTACTGGTGTACTGTGAGTCACATGGAAGTAATGGGCAACTGTCAACCAATCAGATCTGAGCTCTTTTTATTTATACAAATCTGATCAGAATTTTATTGGTTCATCTTTGAGTCCAAGTGGGCATTTGTGCCATATTTGAAAAAATTCCCTCCGGGTGTTCTTGAGATATCCCCTTCACAAGAATGGGACAGAGGGACGGACGACCCAAAAACATAATCCTTCCAGCCACATAAAAATGTCCAATTATCAAAACAAACTATGACAATCTAACTGACAATTCACTAAATGTCTTTAAAAATTAGCAAAGAACACTTTTAATTCAGTAAAAATGACACTATGCAGAGGTTATATAATTCATACAGTAGAACAGAGAGCAGCTCTAAAACAGTATACACAAGTAAGACAACAAAGCTGTAACGAGGCCTTAAGCTGTAACGGAGAGAGAACTTAAAACATGGATTGGCCTGAACTCCACACCAAACACACAAAGCTCTCATTGTGCTGACTGCTGGAGCGATAATTTTCTATGTGAAACTTGTGGAAGTAAAAAAGGCCAAGTTCTCGCCATTGATCCCCGAAAGCTCCGGGTAACAGTCCTGGCATTGTTTTCTGACTGCTGTCCAATTCCTGACTCTGAATGGTCATACTAAAGGCTTGATGCTGGTTTGAGTCGCAGTCGCTCCCGGTGGTGGGAGGGAGTGATGGAGGTGCTGTAGACTGGACTGGCTGGTAGTGCTTGTGTCAGTTTTGTTCTATACATATGGCGGCGGTTCTGAATAAGAGGCTCTTTGTTCTTAATTCACATTGCTGTGTCGCCCCCCTTTGTCCAAATCAAGAGAAAAACCGCAAACACTAAGAGAGGACATGTGATAAACACACAAAGCAACAGGGGAGAGAAGGGGAGAGAAATAAGTTACAATTAACATCTTTCTCATTAAGCAAGTAAAGACATTATATCTTAAAATGATAGTTTCCTCAAACAAGTGAAAAGTCAGTTTTAAAAGGGTTATTTTGGGAGAAAAATTGGCTTTTAAATAGATACAGAAAAATGTTGCACTTTAGTGGCAGCTACAGGGTAGAGCTGGAAATATATTATTGAGAAAATCACATTACCTAAATCCTCAAATCTTAAAGTTTTCATTACCGATTGGTTGAGAGTATGACACTTTTCCTGGTTGGAATCGGTGCAGGTTAAAGAGAGAGTAATTTAGTGTCACTTTTTAGTTCATATTAGCACTGATGATTTATGGCCCCAGACCACACAGTCTACTACGCAGTGAATTTCAGTTTAAAAGTTTCATTGTTTGGGAAAAAAGCACTAGAACTAACCTATTCTGTACTACTTCTAAGCTAGACTACTGAACTATAAGCGTATTGAAAATGTTTAATAGGTTTACAGTATTTTTTAAGGGGCTTCAAACACTGCGTCTTTTGTTGGGATTGTCAGACCATTAGCCATGGATTCTCAGCTTGCTTTGCCTGGGGGCTACTTTTGCAAAATGTATGTAATAAACAAACATCAATAAATGAATTGCCTGTTTTCCACTATTTGACATTTGCTATCCTCACTCATCTTTGCCAAGAGGCAAATCCAGTTGCAGCAGTCTCATAGGGCGTCTCAGAATTTGCAGATATACAGGGCTTAGCCTGGACCTCTGTTAGGAGTTATTATCATTTATTATTTTGTTATTTTATTGTTAATTAAAGAATGGTCAGTGGGCAACCCTGCCCCATATTGCAGGCCAGAATTTGGCCCCAAACCATAAATTAAGTATCCCCGCAAAAGACTCAATCACAATGCAAAAACTTTTCTTCACTGAAATAAGAGATTCAGCTTAAACTAATTTATTGTCAAGGAAGGGTCTGATTATAAAGAAATGTATAAGATTTTACGGACACAATTGGAAAAAATAATACTGTAACAAATACCACCCCACAGGTTTATAGCTGATGTTGTAGTTATCTATGTCTGTCCAGCCTCATATGTAGGTATGAGAGTGGACAATGCTTCAAATATGTATTTTGCTCCAAAGAAACAACATAGCACAGCAATATAGATACACCTATACGTTGAGTACAGATTCAAGATGGACACTCAAGATTAGTGTCACCTATTCAATATGTCTCTTCTTTTGTTCCTGAGTTATAATGTTGAATAATGGCAACAAAAATGTTTTTGTAAAACATTATGATGTCAACATATAATGTCCTCAAAACTAAATCTAATGTTTAAACAAAACAGACACTTTGCAGAAGTGACAGAAGTAGAAAAAGAGTGGCTGGTACCTCTGCAGGATGTGCAAGGACATGTAGAGCTGTGGTTCATTGGTGGCTTGAGATCGGACCAGCTTGCTCTTGGTGTGAGCTGAGACGGCGGTGCCGTCTGCTAAGGAGAACCTGTACAGAGGGCTGAGAGCATGGCCATTCCTCAACACTGCAAAAAAACAGACAGAGACAGAAAATAACACTTCAACATCGGCATCATGACACATGACTGACAGCCAGCGAGACAGAATATGATATGCTTCCAACAAATTGTTTAATTGTAATTGGCCGAGTGAAATAAAAAGTGTTGTGTGATGATCATTTTAGGCTGCATTAGTTAACCACTTGCAGGCTGCACAGTAAGCTCTGAGTTTTCTTACTTACCGTCTTGCTGGTGTTTTTTAGCGAAGGACATCTCCCCCTCATTCTGCAGGTGAAATCTCTGAATGCAACGCCGAACCAGGTCCTCCCAGCCTGGCCTCATGGATGCACGGAGCAGACTGGTGTCTAGGGACGTGATCTTACCTGGACAGGTATAAGATCTAATGTCAACAGATGACTGTCATGTTTTGAGATGTTTGCCTGTTATGAAGCAGTAGGGTTATTATTTAGGAGTGCAGCTGCACCAGAGGACCAGAGCTCAATCCCTTATGTCAGCAAACATCCACCCTGCTGAAGTGACACTATTTCAAACTTGTTGCTGACCCTTGTAATAAAAACTGATAACCAAATGGTTATGTTCAAGTAACACACAACATACTTATCACATAGGATGTGAACAACATTATGTACTGACACAGCCCTGCACTGCCTGATCACATGGCGTATCAATCTCTGAACACATTAGCTTTTTGTGTTTCATAAGGTCATGGTGACCTTGACTTTTGGCCACCAAATTCTAATCAATTAATTCTTGAGTCCAAGTGGATGTTTGTGCCAAAATTTAAAGAAACTCCCTTCAGGCATTTTTGAGATACAGTGTTCAGGAAATAGAGACAGAAAAGGTCACAATGACTTTGACCTCTGACCACCAAAATCTTATTTGTATATCCTTGAGTTCAAGTGGATGTTTGTGCAAAATTTAGAAAATTCCCGAAAGGCATTCTTGAGGTATCGTGTTTACAAGAATGAGATGGATGGACGGCTCGAAAACATCCGGCCTTCAGCCTCAGTTACTGCCGGCATGGAGGCATGAAAAGGAAAATTGTTGTGAAATGTTCGCTGATGGGTTCAAAGATTGCATTTTGACTAACGCCTCTTTTGCTTTCCACACAGACTGTTAACCTGCATGCTGCATTCAACCCACTCAAGCGTGATTTCTTAAATAATATATTGTCAACAAGTGGAAACCAAAACACCTCTAACACCTAAATCTTGTCCAGTTACTCACACATTCTGCATTAATTTGCAGATATCTATTTGCAGATATCTATTTACAGATATCTATTTATAGAGATTAGAGTATTAACAGTGGAGCCTCCCCTCAAGTTCTACCTTGAAGGTCCTGTCGCGTGGTGAAGCTTTCGTACGTGGGCATCACAGGTCGCTCTTTGACGGGGACTCTTCTTGCCACACAGATTAGACATGACTGGAAATCTGCATATTCAGAGGAGATTGAGTTAAAATAACCTCACAATAACACATACATAAATATACATCCAATGAGATAGAAGAATAGCAATAGGGTGGAAGAGACGACCTGTTCAAACTTAAAAACCATTTAAATCTAACTCAGCATAAATCTAACTCAGCATAAACACCAACTTCAGCAATCTTCAACATCATTGTCAGCACCTCCCAATCTCAATTTTTTTTTTTTTTAAATTTTAACATCAGCCTAAACCACAGTCTCAACCTGCAGCCCTCAATCTGTCCAGCAGACACCCTCCCTCCTGTCAGGGGACAGATTAGCACAATATCTGGTTGTCAGACATCTAAAATTAGAGTGCCAGACGGATTCTTTTCCCCATTGTGTATGTGTGTGATAAGATAAGATGAGAAGATGACAAAGTGCCACACGCTAATTAGTCTCTCCCGGTGGACGGGAGGCAAAGAAGAGAGGAGTGGTGATGAAAGGAGGACAGGACACAAGAGACAGCGGAAAAAGTAGGGATGGAGAAAGTGATGGGAAAATGACAGAAAGTCAAGACAGAGATGGAACAATTGGAAAAAGAAAATAACACGGAGAACAAACATGTGTGAGTGAGGGGGAAACTAAGAGGACTGAGAAACAAACAGAGAGACGTGGAAAAAGTAACAGAGGGAGCAGACAAGAAAGGCAGAACAAGTAATTAAAACAAAAATGTAAATGAGAAGCAACAAAGCAGAAAAAGAGAGAGAAATCAGAAAGAAGAGGCTGGGTTAGAGTTTTTAGAATTTTAGATCTAACGAAAAAGACCAAGAGAGAGATATGGGAACAGAAAGATAAAAATTAAAGAAAGAAAAGACAGAAAAAATTAAAATTTAAAAAGTTTAGACAAAGATGGATATATGCAGTAAAGGCAAGAGAGACAAAGTGAAAACTTCTAAAATAAATTAGAAACAATACCTTCCCCCTCTTCCTTGATAGACTTAGGTTCTGAGACAGCGAAACACTGCATGGTCTCATACTTCTGCGGTGACGTGTCCTGCTGGTCAGAAGCCGGCCGGGCTTCACCATCAGCATAAGGGTTGACCAACATACGGCAGTTGAATGTATGGCTGTTCCTGTTGGACGAATCACTGCTGCGATGATTTACTGAAAGATGAAGAGAAACACCAAAACAAGGAGGAGGAGTTCACTCTAAGCATGTTAAATAAAAAGTTGGGCATCATATTTGGCATCTTATGCATACTGCAACACCAAACTGCCATATCGAAAAAAAACCCAAAACAACTTAGTAATGTACCCAACTTTCTAACAAAATTGCAACGAATTTAATTAGTGCTATTTGAAATCAGAAGCAGCACACATTATTTAAAGGATTTAATTCTAAATTTAACTTTTTATTAATCTCAGTCTATCAAAAAAAGTAAAAAAAGGCTGAATGAAAAAGTAGGAATTGGAAATGCTTGCAGCCATTAAATTAGCTGTTTTTTTTAGATTCCTCCTACAGAAATATATACAGTGCAATATATCATGATACTGTAAGCAAGGCGATATATTGTAATTGGGGTTTTTTTTTGGCATTTTTTTTTCTAATTTTAGGAGCTGGCAGATACTTGATGACTCCACCTGTTTCCTAAGCCCCTTCTCTTTGTGTCAAATGGCTGAGGATAGATAACAACACTGTAATTCGGTGGTTGAGGGTTTAACCCAAGATAAAATTACCACAGCCACAAACACATGTAACACATGTAAACTATTAATTAAAAATCAATAGTGTTTTTGAAAATCAAACAAAGCCCGAAAATTCCAAAAGTTGATTTCCTTTATTATTACTATTTTTTATCTGTGCACACAAGATAATTAACTTGCTCCCCCAGGATAACTTGTGATAACTCAACATAATTAACTTAGTCCCACAAGTTCCATGCAAAAGATAATAACTTGTGATTACAAGATAAAAAAAACATTTTACCTGTCAGGATTTGACATGTATTGCTTCCATGGAAGCGATACAGCAACACAAAACATAATATCGCAACACTCAAATGTAACTGACTGAAATTTTCTGACACCCCTGGATGCTATAAAGTTTGTAGTTTACATGCAAACCAACTTGTGTTTTTTCAAACGGATCTTGTCCTTGAATATCTCCCAATTCTTCAGACCTGTGAAAGCTTGAGGAAGCATACAGTATGTCTGTCAACACAACGTCAACATAATACTTATATTATTTGCCCTGCTAAATAATCTTACTGGTTTGACAGCTAGCTAACACTTTGTTTAGGTTACCTGAGGTAAAAGCTAAAATTTAAGTGGTCTGGTGTAGACACTAGAGCTTAAGACAGGACAGGTTCACAGCAAGATGCACACTGTGCAAACCACAAAAAAAAGCTAATTTAGCAAAGCAAGCAATGCTGTTGGCTAGACTGGTAACAACTACCTACCAGCTACTACTACATAGCGCGTAACATCCTAGATGTGGGAGCTAAAAGACAGGTCTTACAGGGTTCCTGCAGCTTTAGCCACGTATGATTAAGGCTTTTTAATGTCACTCAATCACTAATCACTAATCCCTGTATTAATCAAGCTCATTTGTTCTTCAATCTATCTTCATCTAGCTGAGGAGAATCATCCCCTTTCTTTTTAGAGATGTAAACTATCAAATACAAGAAAAGATGATGTTCTGTCTTGATGGCAGAGCTGTTATTAAGGAAATTAAGGAAAGTTAATCAAGGATGTCCCTTGTGTTGGCCAAGGAACATCTCCCAATATCTGAAATCTCTCCTTCTTCAGAAAATGTTCCAGTTAAATCTCTGTGGTTCTTACCCAGGCTCTTTGGCAGGAGGTTCTTGACAAACTCGGCATGATCTCCGACGTGCAGCACGCTGTAGACACTGGTGTTCATCAGCTCCTCCTGCTGGTAGCGCAAATACTGGCTGACATTCTCCGAGACGAACACTATATTGCCCTCCATGTTGACCACAAAAAAGAAGCCGTCCAGGGCCTGAGGGGTGAGGAAGAAGAAACGGGAACAAGGTAATGAATGAAGGGAATAAGTAGAAGAAAATGTGAGATTGTTTGAGCAGACAGAGGAGGTTGAAAGTAGAGATATGGGCATAGTTTGGAGAGAGGGAAAAAGAAGAAAATAAAGTGACAGGCAAGAGAAGTGGAAAGGAGGAAGAAGATAAGAATAAGAAGCAAATGTATAAGGTTAGTGGGAGAGAAAACATAGAGAGAAAAAACATGAAAAAAGAAAAAGACAGACAAGGTTAGAGGAATAAAGAGGAGAGATTGAATGTTAATTAAAGATCATTTGAACTTTCATGCCGAAGCTAATTAGATGCAATTAATAGAAGTAATGTGAAAGTAAAGATGTTACGTCTACCAGCTAAAAATACATTATTCAAACATCATTCAAACTTTATGGTAATTTACTGAGAGTTTATGTGAGCAAATGCATGAGCATCAGCATGATGTTTTAAGTTTTATTACCAAACCTTCTAATATATCCTTGCTACCAGAGAACTTCATCTACTGCATACAATTTGTGTTTCAAATTGTTTTCTTATTTAAACATAAATCTGGGTTTTTTTCTTGTGACGAGAGACAAACATTTAAAACAAAAGCTTCTTTATTATGGCTCAAAAAATACCCAGCAGTAACTTGCAGTGTGCTAATATAATTCAAGGTATTACAGCAGGTCTACAGTGGCTTCTCCAGCACTGTGTGTGTGTATGTATTTTTCTATTCTTCCATTCCTGTCAACTCAGCATTTTCCACCTTTATGTACAGACTGTGATTTGTCCTTTAGCCTGCCACATGTCTGCGCAAACCTCCTACTGTACGTCTGCAGAACACTGGTGTGAAACAGAAAAGAATAGAATAGGAAGGGTCTTGGCAAGAATTATATTCATCTCCAAGCAGACACCTCTGCCAATGTTGCGGCTGGTCAGCTATATATAGGCTGTGTGTGTGTGTGTGTGTGTGTGTGTGTGTGTGTGTGTGTGTGTGTGTGTGCACGTGTGGTCAAGCTCCACCCCGCCTTTTCTAATCTGGCTTTTCAGAAAGGTATTTATACCTCATTGGTGTCCCATGTTATACGTCACCATATGCATGCACGCGCACACACACACACACACACGCTGGAGAAGGCTTGATGACGGCATTGCTGCTAACCAGAGGAACCCTTATCTCTCTGCGTCACTGCAAAGTGCAACGCCATTTAAAGTCAGAAAGAAGCTCCACCAGATCTAAATGTTTCAGACAACATTCATAAAAAGTGTAGTTAAATAGTGCAGCGCTGCATATTGAAGATTGTTGTTTACAAACAGTTTACTTCTTATGTCAGTTGAGAATATGTCACTACTTCTCTGAGGTAAATTACAGGCCACTGTTATCAATAGAAACTTGTCTGAATAATCACTCCTGGTGTCACTGTTTAGTGTCACTATCCCTTTGACCTTTGAACTCTTTTCCTCAGAGCATGATAACAGAGGTGGGCTAAAGTTTGGCTGAACGCACCTCCAGCATCATGGGGCCAAGAGCGTCTTTATCAATGACACCCTGTCCTGTGGAGGAGACATCCGCCTTCTGCACCTCCTCAGCATCGGCCACTGGAGCTTTTTCTGTAAATGACGATGAGAAACGTGCAAAGAGGGGGTTAAACATTTGAGGTTTCAGAGTTTGTAAAGTTTTATTGCCCATTTTTAAAACGTTCTTTTTTGTATGACGAGAACTAACATAAACAAAGTAAAATAAAACAAAATAAAAACGTGCTTCTGATAGTCAATGACGACCTTGATTTATCTGTTTCATTATGTTCTCTTATAAAATGTCATCCATCCCACTGCTATTAGTTCAGAATTTAGTGAATGCATGACTCACTGATGATGTGGTAAAGTGACATGTCAAAAATAAAGGCAAGGAAGGCTGGTGTCACATGGAGTAACTGACTGTATGTTTACCACACAGTGTTTGTTTTCTTGGAAAAACAATGAGTCAGAATGAAGCTTTTTCTTGAACTCTGCCTTTTAGTGAGTATTTTCTTTTTCCAGAAAAACACTGCATGGTGAATTCACAAAAGGTCACTTAACATGCACAACTAAGAGATATAGAAACTGTGCACTTCTTAAAGTACCCGCAAAGGCTGAAATGCACCGCTGCACCACACTGCCGAGCAAATATTATCTTGGTGCTATTTGCACATATTTAAATAAGGTAATATCCATTCATCTGGCACTAAATTGTCCCCTTTCTAAGCAAATGAGGCTCATTGCATAAACAGTCCAGTTCACAAAGATCAGCTCTAACAGCCACATGCAGTTTCATTTAAAGTAGGAGTACAGTAGACTCATCACTTCAGCCCCTAGTTAGATTGATATAGGCCTAGTCTGCTGGGGGACTTCCTATGATACACTGAGCTCCTGTCTCCTTCTCTCTCTCTCTGTATTTACAAACATTCATGTCTCATTAATGCATGTTACTAATTTGGCCTCTCATCCAGATCAAGGTTGCACCAAAATCGAGGGTCGTGGATACACAGATGGTCCTGCCTGATGCTTACCACTACTTCTTTTATTATTAGCCATACTTCCCATATTATTCTATGAATGTTATTACTGTCACATACATATCATGGGAGAGGGATCCCTCCTCAGTTGCTCTTCCTGAGGTTTCTACCATTTTTTGGGGGAGTTTTTCCTTATACGCTGTGAGGGTCCAAGGACATAGGGGTGTTGCATGTTGTGATATTGGGCTTTTATAAAACTAATTTAAATTTGCATCTTCAGAGAGTTGAGGGTACCTTAAGCACACTGACTGACACACATTTAAAGTCCTTGCCTATAGTTTTGAGGAATGCCTCTGCTCCTCATTGGTCAGGACCTCCTGTGAATTTGCCCATGACAGTGTTGTTTTTGTGATGATACCACCCTCAGGCAAACACACACCCTCTTTCACACTTTGTTTTTGTATGCACATGAGGACCTTTCACTGATTACATTACTTGGCAAGTTACACCTTCTGTAACCACTTTCAAACCTGGGGGTTTGGAGTCATGGAGAGAACTCATGTGCAGTGCATTACACACATTTATAGTCATATTAGAGGCCAGTCTCCACTCTCCTCCCTGGCTGTACCACTGGACTGTTAAGCCTCCCATGGCCCCATTAGGCCACATAGCTGACATTCCTGTTGCAGGACCAGAGCTGTACAGAGTCATCAGCCCTTAAACCCTGTCACTGTAGAGCCTGGAGTGGCTCTCATGGAAGCTGGAGGGTATTAAAGTCACAGTACGCCTCATTTTTATGATCAATAAATATGAAACGCCATATTCCACCTGAGATTAGGACTAGAGCCTAAACAAAACAAATGAGGTCAAAAAGTTACACATGCACATTTTCATGGACCTTATATGAGCGAAATTTCAGCCCCGTAATAAATATTGTTTTCTTTTTGTTGCAGCTTGTAATCGCTGTATGTTCACTGCTGCAACAATTTCAAAATAAGTCATCGTTGTATAAGCCAAAAGAGTTTAGCGCTTCATATTGTAATCTCCTTATTCAGTTTTCCTTTCAAAGCTTGTGTAACACTTTAATATGCTGTATGTGATACACACACCCACCTTACATTTGGCCGCAATCTCAAGTAAGCTTTCTGGCTACACACACACACACACACACACACACACACACACACACACACACATATACTGTACATGCAGTACATACACACCACTTATTATTGGATACTGCTGTTTTTGTTCCAGCAGTCTGAGTATTTGGACAACTGCTGAGTTGACAGAAATGGAGGCACACATACACACTCATCTTGCATCTATAATATGACCCTGCAATTACTGTAAACCTGTGGGCCAAGTCTGCGCGCGCGCGCGCACACACACACACACACACACACACACACACAAGGAGGCACAATACCATTTGCCTGTACCATCCATACATTTTGTGTTACATCCATCTCATTGGTTAAATACTGAGGTTGCAGGACAACAGTGGGGTTTTTGAAGTAGAGCAGACAGCTGTGTGACTTGTGTATGATCTGTGTGTGCACGTGTGCGTTTGCGTGTGCTTATTCAGCTGTTGTTTTCAGATACAAACACGTGGACACTAACTGGCTGACCGCTGGGACAAAACCAGGAGAGAAAGGATGGAGAAGAGAGGGGGGAGAGGAGAGAGAGAGAGAAGATGGAGATGAGGGATGGAAGTAGGGAGATAGAGAGAGGGGAAATGGAAAGGAACAGACTAATATTATTAAGGATGGAAGAACAATAAACAGATAAGGAGAAAGAGGAGAAAAGAAAAGAAAAGACATGAGGAGAAGAGGAGAGGAAAGGAAAGATTAGAAAAAGGGACCAGGAGAAAGGAAGGGAAAAGAACAAGGTGGGACAGTAAGGGTGTTTGAGTAATGATAAAGGAGAGAGATAAAAGAGACAGAAAGGTGAGGAGATGAAGAGAGAAAGGGGCAGGACAGTAAAGGAAATGAAAGAACAAATCAAGTTGAGGAAGGATAAAAGATGGACAGGCAAAGGAAGGGGAAAAGAAGAAAGAGACTGAAAGAAGATGATTTGTGGAAGGGGAGAGAGGGATTACACAACTAAAGAAGAAAGGAGAGAGAAGAAAAAGACAGAGGGAGGGAAGGTGAAAAAGAAAGGAAGCTGAAGAAAAGAAAACAAATGAAAAGAAAAGTAGGAGATATGGAAACTGAGAGGCAGAGCGGAGGGCAGATCTGCCTGCTTTCCTCCACAGACAGCATCCCTGCCTCATTCTGTTTCACCATCTTAAGTCTGTGTTAACACTCACATACATTTTCTCGTTACATTTCATTTTGCTGACACCTAATTAAACTGCCAGATAGTGACCTGACATATAGGACAAAGCCAGAAGGGATTGCATTTTTGAATTTTGTGAACTTTTCTGGGATCAGCATGTCTCCATTAACTGTTAAAAGCATTACAAAAAGCTCTGGTGGTGCTGTCACAGTCACATGTAGTTTTTTCTAGTTGTCTGGTGGCAATTACTGCAGCGTTCACACGCATTTTTAACAAGGATGACCTGTGAGGAACGCAAAAAAGTAACTACCATATCATCTAATTTGTTGCACAGTTGATGTGATTGCAGTCTATGGCTTGATAAAGTCATTCTTTAATAGTCGACACTACTTTTTCATGTCTGTGGTTGTGAGAACATGAATGAGCTCTTTCACCATGAAATAGCTGTCGAAGAAAAAAACATGTTTACTCGCTTTTTTCCCTTCAAAGTTCAACTTTGGTCTGGCTGATTTGGTAACTTTGCTGTCCGTCACGTGTTTTAATGTATCATGTACACTTACATATGATGCCAAAGCAGACAAAGAATGGAGGGAAAAAAAGTTAATTTTACACCAACAAGAGAACATAGTGAACCGAAGTGCATGCTCACCCTGCTCCTTGATCTGCCTGATCTGCTTCACCGTCTCTTTGAGGATAGCACATTTGTCCGGCTTGACGTTGAGGTCGTCCATGTCGTTGATGTTTGCGAAGATCAACTCTGCCAGCTCCTCGATATACTTGTTTTCCTGCTCCCTGTTCCTCCTCTCAGTGCTCCTCTTCGGACTGCAGGAAGGAAACAAAGACATCAGTAATCCAAAAAAAAAGGTACAGAAAAATAAGTGGAAAAAGAGTATGTAAAATATTGAACATCAAAAATATGAATTTCAAATTTAGTGGTTAAAGAATAACTTCTGTTTTTTTAACCTGGATCCTATTTTCCCAAGGTTTTATATCTAAGTGACTAAAGGTAACTTTTTTTTTTTTTTACATTTTGGTCCAATATTGAGTGAGAGAGCCACTCGAGGAATAATTTCGAGGAATTTATGCTACGTCAATTTACGTCCACAAAAAGTACTTCCTTTTGTTACTGACAGGCTCAGATAATTATTCTAAGTGTCTTACAACAATATGAAAAAGGACCCTACTGAAACAGACATTTTGTTAAAGAGCAAGATCTTTTTGTTTAACCAGAAACAGACTCCATTTAAATAAACAGTCATTTTATCATTGTGAAACACACTTTATTCAGAGTTGAGAGAAATAGTCTTGGTATGTCTTTTCACTTTTCCAACAATAACCAACTTTGGTTTAGAGAAAATAAACTCTTAATGCAGCAAGTTAAATGTGAAAATACTATGTTGGCTTCATACCTGCCAAAAATTACAGTTTATTTAAATGGAGTCTTTTGGCTATTGGTATAACAATATAGGGGCTGTTTCTAGATAAATAAAAAGGATCTTACTCAACTAAATCAGCATATCTTAGTATGAATCTTTTGTTGTCAGACACTTGTAATAATCATCTGAGCCTGTCAGTGGCAAAAACAAGCACTTTTAGTGGACGTACATTGACTGTGTGCATATGCCCAGAGTGGTTACAATGCAGCCTGCATCGCAGCTGTTGGTCGCAGCCATCTTGCCCAATACTGCACCGCTTACAAAAATTGTTATTCCCATTAGTCACTTAGACAACATGGGAAAATTGGGTCCAGAAGTAAACTTTTAAATTAATCATTTTCAGGCTCATTTATACATTGCACAAGCTGAACATTTGCTAATTTACACTTCTTCAAATTTGTGCTAGCATTTAGTTTATTCTATGCCATCATTTGTACAACTGTGGACATTACACGTGCTTTATTCTTATCAAGTTCATTTCGTGCAGTGATTATTTCAAAACACAGCATCCTCACTCTAACATCAAGTTAACTTCCTCATCAAGTCTTCTTCACTCCAACATCCATGTGTCCTCATTACAAACTCAGTGCAGTGCAACTCAGTACATCGGCATAACAACCTTCACACATCCTCTCGGACAGTGAAGCACAATGACTTGTTAGCCCTTATATAAACTGTCGTCTGGAAAAATGCTGTGGCAGCATTTTTTTCCATCGACCTGCGAGAGCCTCGACTCATTTCACCAGCCTCTCTCTCCCCACTTTTACTCTTACTCCCTGAATAAAAATATCTTTTTAAATTTTATTTCGCCTGTTTAGAAAAAGAGCCATAGTAATGTGAGTCATGTATTACAACAATTGAACAGGGACTTTAATGTTTTATGTTTCTGTTTCTTTTCATACTCAAAAAGTGGGACAAAAATCAAAAAAAGGAATCAATAACTCAATTAATTATTGACTGAGGACTGAACTGTTCCTGGTGAGGTTGTGAGGCATCCTGAAGTTATTATAAGATACTGTAAGTATTGTAGTTATTGCAACGATGGCTGTCAGACGATTTTGGGCTGTCAATGAGTGTCTGTCCCCCTTTGCAGTGTGTCCCACCATTGACTCTTGTCAGCTTGTAAACAAAGAGCTAAAGTCAAGAGGCCGTGAAATCAAAACAAATTTGTTAGAAAAAATAAATAAATAAATAAAAAGCTTTTCTTTAGCCATTGAGCTCTTGAGAGCAAAAACATTTCCTGATGGTTTGTGTGTTGTTTACTGGCATACAGTGAATATAGCACATTGTTTTCTCATTGGATTGTGTTGTTTATGTGATAACTTAGTGGTTCCCAACTGGACTGAACATAGGGTCCGTATTTCTCCTTGTTCATTATTTCAAGGCCCACACATAAGATAAATTATCCCATATTCAATTTCATTGCACAAAATTTAGAGAAGATGTGGGCTGCAAACACAATGAAATACACCACACTGCAATTAAAACTCAGATAATGCATATAACTGGAAACAAAAAAAATGTTTAGAATTAGAATAGTAGATATATATATATGTAATAGTAATAGTAATAATAGAATAATAATAGTTGCTGTGCTGGAAAAACAGGCTGGTGTTATAAATGATGAGGAGTTTAGCAGAGCAATGAAGAGTCTGCATTTTAAAATTAAGGTGTTTTTTGTTTTTTTTTCCAAACTTGACACATTGACAAGTCAGTTCCATTCAGAGTGGACCTGCGACCCACCAGCTGGGAATCACTGTGCTAACCAGCTACCATAATATCGGTCTACCAACTACCATAATATTGGTCTTGTAGTTTCCCTTTCTGAATGAAAATTACAGGCGACTTTGTGCTTGTGTGTTCATCTCCTCTCATGCAGAACGTACGTGCAACGCGAGAGTCAGCTTTCTTTACTAGCTCTTGGATGTTGGTTTGTTGTGTCTGGGCATTTAGAGTAAGGATTCAGTGGTGTCATAGTCAAGATGTATTGAGACTGGGGACTAAGGAGAAAAGTCTTTACCTGGGTCCCAGGAGGTCTGCCTGACAGTCCTTCCTCTTCAGAGACTCTCCCCCTCTGGGGGGCTCTGGGGTGTTCCCGCCCCCACTACTCATCTTTACCAAATATCAGCACCTTGAGAGAGAAAAGAGGAGAAAATGAAAGAGGGTCAGTCAGAACTATTTAAAAAAAAGGAAAAAGTAAAGATGTTCATAATGGTTGATGATTTTTGCTGTTAGCAATTGTTCAAAAACATCAAATACAATGCCATGTTGAAACAACCACCTTTAAAGTTATCACACTGCAACAATATTTACTGTTTGTAGACATGTTTGAACAATGCAAACCCAGATCAGTTACCGGATGTGCCTGACACAATGTTTAGACACTAACGGCTACAGTATGAAGCCAAGAAACTACCACAATACTCTCAGTTCTTAGGCAGTTCACACTGATTGCTCACACATTCAAAGAGACATTTAAATGGTTGCTTATTAAACTTATCTAAATTTGCCATTTTTTTGATATGCAAAATAGTAGAGCCTGTGCCATTATGAGGATGTATTCTTTTTTTTAGATGCACTAATAACTTGCAGCACAAGTGCAACCGAGCATTGTGGAAATTAAAAACCTCGCCTGTGACACTGTAAAGTGCCCTTCACTCTACTCTTCACAGCATTAATAACCACAGATTATTAGACAGATATGAAATTAATGTGCCGGAGATGTACACAACCTGTTTGAATGCTGCATGATCAAACAAGGAGTGTGCTAATGACTCATGAAAACAATGCATCATTGTGATGTGCCTGCAGGCAATATGTGGGAGGCCCAGTGGGAATACAGTAGGTGTCAATAATTACTTCAGTTAGAATTATAGACTTTCACATTGTTCTCACAGGAACATTTCTGCCAATTATGTTGATGGCTTTTAATAGAAGTCATATTGTGGACAGCCAAATTTTCTATATAATGTTTCTGTGCTAAAAGCATTGCACAAGAATAGAAAGACAGAAAGTATAGGTAGGTGGAGAAAAAAAAAAATTAAACACACACTGGCAGGGAAAAGTTGCACCATATGGTCACCTCATGCTGACTGACTTCTACCAAACAGTGATGACAAAACTCATCTTGTTGGCCAGACACCAATTCACACTGTGCTCATGTTTGTGGGATTGGGGAGCTCACTTTGACAATATCTACCATTCTCATTTTTAGCTATGATGGCAGACAGAAGATCAAAAGCACTGAATGGACTTGTAACAACTTTTATGGGTAACATACCACAGCTGTGAAAGATTTTGAAACTATCTTGTGAATTTTGAAGTGCGTATACAAGGGGTTTCCCAACACATTCTCCATCCCAACTCATCACATATTACCACATGTTCAGTGGACTTTTGACATCTTAATGTGACACACTACGTATCCTGGGTGTGCCTGTTGTGGACGTTCTGGGAGGCTGTGTCAATTTACGCATGTGAAATGCATTGTGTCTTTTTACAATGCATTTTCAAAATAAAAGTACAACATTGATTTAACACCTCATATCTACATTTATTTCTTCATGCAACAAATGAACATGGTTAGGTTTAGGCAACAAATGTATGTGGTCAGGTTTAGAAAAATACATCATGGTTTGGCTTTACATTCATACAGGAAGCGAACATCGGCCTCCCAGTTTAAAGTCCAGTGTTTGATGGACCATCCAACACACCTGCCACCCACTCTGGATGGAGCTTCTTAAGTTATGTTGAGATGGCTTTTTTTTTTCCATCAGTGTCTGATGCAAGAGTCACAGACCAAGCAGCTGTATATGATGACTTTAAAATGCAACCAGGCTGTTTTTTCCTGTATTGTCTACTTTTTTTAATGGATGTATTCCTGACAGGGTTTTACCTTTCTCTGTCTTTAATGATTTTGGGGACATTATGACTGGTGGCGTTGCAGTTATGTGGTAGAGCCCCCGATTTCTCTTGGACTCAGTAGTCCAATGTGATTGAAATTAACACTAGCAGTTACTTGTGGTCTAATTAACTCAATAAGTGGTGATATCAATAACTGTAGCACTCAGTTATGGTTAGGGTTTAAACACATGGTTTAAAAGGATACTGGGTTTCAGTCTTTCAAAAAGTTTCATTTTTTGTTATCTTGTTCTTCTGATATGACTTAAACTTGATGATTTTCCAAATGAAGGTGGTTATTAAACAGAGGTTTAGGAGTCAAAAAAGAGCAAACGGACAGATGATGTTCTAACTAATTGAAACAAAATGTGACAAATCTTTTCTTATGCACACAATCAGGTAGAGTCTAGCAGTTACTAGCAAGAGAGAGGCAGTGTCTATCAGGGTGGTAGGCCTTTAAGGCCCTTCAACAGGCCAACACATCACCTGACTGTTATATAACAGCCGGTCTGTGGGGCTAACACTGAGCAGATGAAGGCAGGAAAGAGGGATAAGAGAGAGAGAAAACAACAGATAGGGAGAGAGAGAAGAAACATGAGAGGGAAAGAGAGAAGGAAAGACAGTGAAAAAGGGGAATCAACAGGAAATATATAGAGAAAGTGCAGCATAATGGATGATAGGATAAGGATCAAACGGCTGAACAATGGGTGAAGTGGCGTGTATAAACAGACATCGAGTCGACAAGAGCAAATGTTGTAAAATAAGACAAGTGGGTGTTGATGGGGGGTAGATAGAGGGAGGAGTATCAGGAGAGGGGCATCTGTTGCTCTGAATAATCAGGCCTGAGGAGGGAGGAGGAGAATATGGCCTAATTACAACAGGGGGGAGGGGAGGAGAGGAGAGGAGAGGAGAGGAGAGAGAGAGAGGAGAGGAGAGGAGAGAAATGGCTCCAGAGGTAGCAATGTCTGACTTGCGGTCAGTCAGTTGATCGCTTTGTCCATGTCCTTAGTTCAGAGTGAAATATCTTGACAGTTACTGGACAGATTGCCATAAAAATCTGACTTGGTATTCGAGGTTTTGAAAAAAACAAATTCTAACAACTTTGGTGATTTTCTGACTTTCTTCTATTGCTGCCAGCAACTCTACACTATCACTATTTCAAGGAAATATCTCAACATGTACTGAATGGATAAAAATAATATTTTGTACAGATATTCATGGTTTACAGTTGATGTATTGTAATGACTTTAGTGGTCCTCTGACTTTCCACTATCTACAACAATTAGACGGATTCCAATGAATTTGAATAACTTTAATGCCATCATCAGGGAATATTTTTTCCAATCAAATGGCATTCCCATTAGCCTCAGCTGTACTTTGTGTTTGCATTACTTTGTGCGTGCTTATAAGGCCCCCAGAAAGTGTGCCAGGCTTTGAGGCCAATCTGTAGTGGCCAAACAGTGGAATTACAACTCCCAAGTTGGTCGTGTTATGCCATTGCACCCAAAAAGACTTGTTCCCAAAGACTTACATTGAGAAGGAGACATCTGTAAATCAGTAAATACTTTTTTAGTGCTACAACCATGAAATGACTAATTTCACTATCAGAATTTCATCTGTTTGGTCCAATAACATTTTGAAAGTCTAGAGGAGCCGCAAGATTAAATCATTTTATTTCCATTCAAGTGGAGGTAAAACTGGAGGTAGCTGGCTAGGCTGGGGGAAGTCTCGAGTGCACTTGCTCTATTATAATGATGCCGAAGCAGTGACAATCATCCAGGAAAATTTATATGCAGGAGTTGAACCTTTTTGGCTTCATGCTGCAATGAATTTATGATTCCAACACTGCACCCAGGTCACTTTATACATCAATCATAATGATGAGCAAATTTCCTTGTGCTAGCATGCTAAGCTATGATGGTGAACATGGTAAACATCGACAGAGCATATTGCTGTGAGCATGTGTAGGATTTAGTTTGATAACAGTCTCACAGAGCTGCTAGCAAGGCTGTAAAATGTGCATGAAGAAACATTTCACTTTTATGCACAAGTTGCAAAGGTACTGCAGATGCAAAGAAAAACAAAACGAAAATTAGAATTTGCCACAAACACTTCCATAATATGCATGCAGGGGTTCAATGGTAAGTCATAGTCTGTGACTGAGTGTGCAACAGCAAACATTTTACAGTGTGCAAATGACTGAACTGAAATGAGATCACTGATTCACATGTGGAGGAGAGCAGCTCTGCACAGTCAGTCATAACTTGTCATGGTGGGAAAAATTAACGAGATGTAGAACAAACCTCCCAACAGACCATTCTATCTATATGCTCCCTATGATTCGCACACTTTTATGGTCACAGATATATGATTAAGACACTGCTTCCATTCCTAACTGCATGATCATGACCTCTATGTGCTCTTCAACTGGTCAGAGAAACTGGCTTTCTGCAGTTGCATGCTTTATTTACTGAGGAACAAAGTGTCAAGGAAACCATACAGTAAAATGCTAATCAGGCATGTACCAAAGCACTCATGTGAGTATCTTTTTATTGAATAGTCTTGTAATATACATTATTTTAATAAAGAGTCTTAGAAAAGTTCATGATCTTGTTTTGATCTTGCCAAACTAAACCGTTCATTCTTTGAATTATGCTAAAAAACTCTAGATACAAACTATATGAACTTGTTTGTGTCTACTCTTTATGCCACTATGGGCACACATAAACAAAAAAGTGGAATGGAAGTTTGATAACATTCTCACTTCTAACAGTGAAATAAGGAACTAATAAATATGCTCAATGTAAGCTAATAAGTTAGACCTGCCTTTAATCATTGAGGAAATTTTAATAAATGCTGTTGCCAGTGTTTCCATCTGGTTATGGAAACACTGGCTAATCTCACCATTCAATATACCTTAAAGCTGCACATTAAAAAGGCACCAGTGAGTTTAATTTGTAGAAAAAAAGGATTCTTCCTAAAACATCAAAGATAGTTGATAAACACTAAGAAACACTGAACACAAAGTCAAACATTTTAAAACTCAAAGTCCTGTCATCGCTCTTGGCAAACAGCAGGTTATTATTGGTTATATGAGGTGACATCATGTTGACTGGAGAACATCATCACATCATCATCATCATCATCATCATCATCATCATCATCACCACCATGATCCCACCTGGGGCTCAGAAGTTGATGAAAGCCTGGCTAAAAGAAAGGTGCACAAACACACGCACACACAAAAATAAATTCACCGAACTCACACTCATTTAAACATTTCAATCAATGTCTGAGTAGATCCACATGTGCTCTCAAACACACATATGCAGAGACACACACAAACGCACAATGAATTAACACTAATGTAGCCTGCGACAAAAGCCTTTGCCCTGTTCAGCCCGGTACTAATGCAATCAGAGGAGCCAAGAGCCTCACAAAGTGAAGCCATTTAAAAACAATTTGAGCTGGAGAGAAGAGACGAGGCCAGAGGGTCAAACCAGCCATTAAGGAATTACAGCTGAGGATCGATCACAGCTTGCTTAAGTGGACTCTGTTTCCAAGAGAAACCACCGCTCTTCAGCTTCTTTGTTTTGGGTTCCTGAAAAACCACTAGTGACAGGGTGAGGCTTTCACAGGTGTTTTTTTACTCTGTTTGCTTGTTAGAGTCGCCCTGTGAAGCATTTTCACATGAAAATACATTAATAATAATAATTTTAAAGTGGAGAAAAAGATGCTGGAAACACAAGTGTTAATTATGAGAAACACTACCACTGATTCTCATTTCTTCTCATTTCTATATAGTAGTCATATTTATATTATTATATTTTATATTATATATATATATATTATATTTTATATTATATTTGATAATGAGACACTGAAAATAAAAAAAAAACATTTGAATTACCAAAAAATATTCTTTGATTAATAAAATGAGCTATCTGAAAAACACAACATATTTAAAAGACTCCTATTCAGTCATTGTGTTTTATCCTCACAGCTGCAGGCATTATTCGGGGCAGTGGCTCCCACATGGGTTTGGATCATTTACTTAACCACAGACGGTCTTTCTGGTCTGTTCACCTTTTGAGGAATATCTCTTAAAATCTACTTCCTGGTTTGTTACAGGTGACAGGGAGCAGGCAGGTGTCACATTACAGCCAGATGGAGGTCAGATGGAAAGACAGAGATAAATATAAAGTCGTCAACATATTTAGAAGTAATTATAAATAGCTGTTGAAATAATAATAAAATAGCACATAAATGCAGTAAAGCTAAAAAAAAATTACAAAAAGCGGTGTACAATAGAAAATGGCTGGAAAGCCAAATAAATGGTTGGGAAGATGTGATAATCGGCATTAGCATGAGAGCCCTAATCTGACAAAATGATAGTTGTCATGGAAGTAAAGCACACTATGGGTTGTTATTACAGTAATGAGTCATCCTTAGAGCTTAGCTTGCAGAATAATTGAGCATGTTAGAGGAAAAAAAAAAGGCACTGACCACACTGTCTTATGTAATGACTGAAAGCACAACATTAAAGCTAATGTGTTTTTGCAGGGATAGTGAAAAACTTTTCTCTGAATACTTAAAGTAATAGCACCTTTTGTGGTCCCATTTTGCTTTATGCACATTAAATATTAAATGTCAAAGTTGAAAGGTCGATCATTTGCTGTTTCTACTCTGTTACATTCAATCCAAAAAAATCACAACAATTTTGTGACGGTTAGTAATCACACAGTCAACCAAGGTGACCACCGCCCAGCTGCGTTATGGCTGTTGGGATAAAACAGGCGTTCCAAGCTTCGGGGTCAGCAATTTATCATACACTCAGCCTAGGGGCTCGACCGACACAGCACAGAATTAGGTTTATTGTTTCAGACTAGTCTTTTTAATTTTTTGGGGGGGGCAAATTACTAGAACTCTAAAAAAATATTTGTAATCACAAGAATAAGACACTTGTTGGAAATCTCTCTATATACTGTAAACTGGGTCACAAGTAGCCAGAAAGCTTTTAGGGGTCACAAGCCAAAAGCTAATACCAAGACTAATACCAAGAGCTTTCTCAGTTTCCATATGGAAAAATGTTTTACTACGTCAAAGAGACACTTTGCAGATTTTCAACCAGTTTTAGTGTGATTAGTATGTGTAAATGAACTGTGGTTAACTTCCCCCCATCACACCAGTGCCTGGATCTTCCTGCTAATCTCTGAGCTCGTCCGAAACACATCATCTGGCATTAATTTCGCTGGTGCGCGGGCTGTTGCACAAAACAAGCACAATAGGTTGTACTTTGCATTTTCATATGCCTGCCACCAGGAACACAAGTAGTGTAGAAGTGGATCAAGAGAGAGCCCTCTCTCTCGCTCTCTCTCAAATTTAGACCAAACACAGAACTGTCAAACTAGGCAGTGCTGATCAAATATAAACCAACATTCTGTTACTGTCTACTGTTGTAAAAGGCCAAAACAGTAAAACAAAGCCATGCTGATCAAATATGAAACAAGATTCTGTTACTGTATTGCCAATTTCTGCAAGCTTGCATTTTGTCAACCACCAGCCAGAGCATTTATTGGTGCAGTGGGATGCAGTGCATTCTGGTAGTTGTAGGTTAAAAGCACATCCTTTTTTCTCAGTTTCTTCTGGTCGTGTAGCACCAATAAGTATTTGCGTATTTCTACTGCATGAACAACCAATTTTCACAAGAAGACCATCTTTCAGCTCCTTTAATAGAAAACGCTGGACTAGATCTATAAAACAGGGATCATGTTTAGCACTTGGAGTATGTAAACATGACAGTGGTGACTAAGAGGTGAGACCCTCCTGTCTTTGGTGTCTAAGCTTCTGTCAAGGCTGCAGTCTAAGCCAGCAAACCCTCCCATCACACACAAACATAAAGTAGATTTAATACCCTGCTGTGGCTGGATTAAGTACACTGGCTTCTCCCACACTGTGAGGCCTGCATCACATGCACAGAGTGTATGAGTGTGTGTTGTGTGTGTGTGTGTGTGTGTGTGTATGTGTGTATGTGTGTGTGTGTGTGTGTGTGTGTGTGGGGCCATCTTTGTGCGTCGGTGTGTCAACGTCACATATACGTCCAGTCTCTTTATGTACATCTCTGCTGTTTGGTGCCATAGTGATGCTGCTCCAAGCTGGTGCTTTAAGGTCGGTGGCTTACTGCCTTTTGCCAGGGACGAGCATTTTGTTCTAGCTTTAAATCTGTGGGTTTAATATCAGAATCACCAACATCAATTCTATGTCAAGGTAACTACAACTTTAAACAAAAGTACTACTGGTTCAATAAAGAGTACTGTCCTGAAACAAATATATTAAAATAAAACAGGGTGAGAAACTTGTCCTGCTGCTTCTATTGACACCCCTAAGGCTCCTTACAGCTGACTCAGCTAATATGCACAAACCGTAAATACAAATTTTAACTAACTGTAACTCTGTACTAAACCTTAATAAATTGTTACAACAAAAAAAAAAAGTTTATCTATGATTAGCTATTTCATTGCCTAATATGGCTAACATAAATACGGATATGCTGGATATAGACAATTTTTTTTTGTTTTTGTTTTTTTTGTTTTGTTTTTTTTTTTCCAAATACTGGTGCCGAAATGATAATGAAGTGGCAGTCGACAACACAGATTATAATTTTATACATATGACAAAGTATAGATAAACTATTTCCAGGTATATAAAACAGCATAGTATAACAAAAACACAACAATCCTTATTTTTAGGTAGTCACAGACAGATGAAAACAAAGTTATAAATATTAATAATATATTTTTCCAATAGATGCATAGACACATTGTACCTTTTAGATCAAGTCACCAAAAATACTGAATTTTTGTTTGCTAGAGTTGGCCCCATTTACTGGACAGCAGACACATCAGAATGGTTTTGAAGTTTTACAATAATTCACATATTGGGCAGTTAGTGTTGTTCACAGCCAACTCAAAAAAATAATGCATTTTATTTGGGGAGCATGAATGCCTCTGATGAAATATTTGGACATGTTTTCATTTGTTATCTGTACCTCTGAGATGTGAGTGCTGATATGTGTAAAATGTCAATGTATTTTTGTCAATGTCTGGATGGATGGCCTATGGCTGTTTTCCTGTTTTTGTGTATGTTACATGTTATATCTGTCTTCTTAATATGTGAAAAGTTAATAAAGTTTATTGCTGTCGTCTGTGTTGGTGGTAACACACACACATATATATATATTCTATTCTATTCTATTCTATTCTATTCTTAAATTGTTTATATATATACACACACACACATATATTAAAAAATCTTCTCAATAACCCAGGTAAGTTGTTTTTTTTTTTTTAAGTTGCAACATTGATCCTCTGTCTGTGAAAATGTGTTTACACATTGAACTGATACTCATTGCCATAGCCGAACACAGACAAATTTCATTATACGTTTGAAATGGGGAGTTTTTGTCCAGTGATCAGCCAAATTATGTCTTGAATCTAATGCTCTGTCTTCATGACAACAAAGCAGTCGCCCTCTTTAGCCACCAGGCAGTCTGCTTCTTTTTTAATGAATTGCTGTCAAAGTTTCCAAAGACTCCTGACACTGGTGTGCTGTATGGAAAGCAAACGCCTTTCTGTGTGTCCTGTGAAATGAGTCGCCGTAAAATTCAGGCTGTACACATTGACCCACTTCAACCAGTTCCCTTTATTGGCTAACCAGCCACCCCCACCCTACGCATCCTTGTCTCAATGAAGACAGAGAAAATGGTAATTGAATAATCGCACATGTAAAAGTTTTTACAATTCACATGAGGGCTGTTAAGTTTAAAATGCCTACTTTTCTTTATTTTTTATTTCTAAATGATCAAGATTGCTAGCATTAGCTAAAGCAACAGAAAAATGCTATCATCATAAAATTCAGTAGTCATGATCGATATATTGTGGACGATGATTGTAATTGGATATTTGTATCCAACTGTTTAATTAGCCCTAAACATTTACGCATAATTCCCTTTGAAAATAATGTAAGAGAACAAGAAGAGCAGCACAAAGAGAATCTCACACTGCATCATCAGCTGTTTGACTGAAAGCTCATCTCTGATGCTCTCAAGTGCAGCGCAGGATCACCAGAACAATGATCTTTGCATCAAAGATGGGAACAGAAAATACTATGACTTTAAAATAAAATGTTTGTATGTAGGCGGCTCAGCCTGCAGCTGATCATTACTCTGCATGTGCAGCTTCATGTAACGTGAGAGCCCCATCGATTATAGACCCCAATCAATAACATTGAACAGGCTTGCCCAGATGCGAACTCAATTGTGAGTGCACTCGGCGCGCGCGCGCTCTCTCTCTCTCTCACACACACTCACACACACTCTCACACACACACACACAGGAAGAGAAACACATCCCTAATACTCTTCCACATGACAAACACAACCCTAATGAAGTTTCCCATGTGCACCACTTTGCACAAGTAACACTAGCGCTCATGCTCGCTCTCTCACTCACACACACAAAATGCATGCACTGCAAAGTTGTCAAGTAAAAAATGAAGGTACACTATATCCTGATACAACATGTACAAAACCACTGAACCGCATATAGTGCAGGAAAAACAGTATAACTATTTGTGTTTGAATTTGGACCAGTGGTTACACTCTGGACTCTTGAACGTGTATAATTCTCCAACGTGCATGCGTGTATCTGTCAGACTGTCAGAGTGAAACCTGCGCTGACAGAGAGAGGGGGGCTTTGTTTATCATCCGTGACTCTCACTGGTCATGCTCTGTGTAGCGGCAGAGGTGTTGTGCTACATACAACATTCACCAGTGGCTAAATCTCAACACTAACTCCTGAGTATGAATGTTAAATCTTCTCTGCTCAAGTTTGAAATCATGCTCATCAGATAAAGCACAGATTCATATGAAGTACAATCACTTTTAAGGAGTTTAAATGTAGGGTTTTAACCATTTTTTAGAATTGGAGTGTAACGATACATTAAACTTACAAATCGGCTGATTGGCATAAAAGTTTGACTGAAAATGAATGATAGATGACAATTCTTTCATCAAAATTAGATGTCCCTCTTAACACAAGAGGCCAACATGTAACATTATGTGCACTCATATTGCAAATTAAATTTCCCTGCTTATAATAAATGATATCAAGTCCTGTAATGTACTGACAAGTTAAAGATCAATACAGCTTAGACTCAACTGATGGGAGGTACATTAACTGATATGACAAGTCGAACAGCTAAGAGAGAATGCAACACAAAATGAAAGCAAAAACACTGGTGGAGTTTCACACTGTTCTACTGGCCCCAGGGTCAAACTCCACCTTCAACTCACTGATCGACTTATCTGCAGCCGCTGCTGCTAGTGTCAGTGTGAAAATTAGCATACAGTCACAGCTGAGTGACTTCATGAAACTCTCATTTCTCCACTGCGAACATCAAAGATTTTATTACAGTATGTTTGGAGGAAAGTGTCTGTAACAAACAATTTAGATCTTCCCTTTTTTTTGGAGATACTGAGCAGCAGTGTAAAGTTATAATTTGGTCAGCTACCAGCACAGGCTGTTATAATTATTTAAAGGCACCAAGGTATTGGTTTGTTCTTGCACTGTGTCTTGTTTTGGAATGCCATCCTCATTTGAAAATAAGCAAAACATTCACTTTCATATAATGTATTATCCTGTGTAAATACTCTTGTAAGCAAACAGTAATTAACACACAACTAACGCCTTGCACATATATGCAGTCAAAAAACTTCTCCTATTTCATATTTTTTCTAAACTGTGAACTCATCGTGATAAAACTCTGCATTCACCAAATGGCTTTTTAAAACTGTGCATAACGTTGCCGGATGACTTCAGATTTCTCTTCCCATACTGTGAACCTGCTGCTTTCCGAATGAGTGCTAACAACAGTTGTTATTGAAGCAAACTGAACAAACAGTTGGCTGGTTAGACCTCAGGTGACAGAGCAGCTATAGGCCTGCTGACTGTGCACTCTTCCAGTGCATGTGCGTGTGTGTGTGTGTGTGTGTGTGTGTGTGTGTGTGGGAGTGAGACCAGTCATTCATAACCACTCCCCATCAACACACACACACAAAGACACACCGTGTCAAAACCACAATAATACATGACAGCTCAAAGTCTAAGTCTGACTAAGACATACTGTGAGCATCAAACTCATCTCTGTAACAAATATACAAAATGATAATATTACAATTACAAGTTAATGTGTCATTCTACAAATTATAACTAAGATGTTTATTGTAAGCGTATAATAGGAAATATTGAAATGAAACAAACATGCAATTTTTAACTAATAATAATCATAAATGTAATCCTCCAAAAATAAACAAAACAGTAACGTAACTATCTCCAATCAAAACAAATTGGTGGACCCTTTCATCACTTCCATGTTGACTGACAGGTGCTTTAACAACTAAATCTAACTTATTAATGTTTGGCAAATGTTTGTACCTATCAGTTTTGTTAGTGAACACAGGAATACTATGTATAAATATTCATCTACAAACTCACTTAAACACAACAGCAATGAATGTCAAAACCTTACAGAATGTCCCTTAAAATCTTATATTTTAAAGTAGAATAATAGTCTGATAATCACTTACCTTCCTTGGTTAAACCAGTCCATAACAAGTCCAGAGCCGGCTGATTATCCCATGCCGGCCAGGCAGACGCACTATTTTTTTTTTCACACCATACACACAGTCAACACTGCACCTCACAACACGTACCACACAAACTCGTTTTGTATTTCCACTCTTTTCTCTGCGAGTCTACCTTTGTATGTGTGTGTCATCTGCGCCTAATGACAGCTGACAAACTACATGCCACAAATCCTCTCTCTCTCTCTCTCCCTCTCTCTGTGTCCCCTCCCCCCATCATGTAGACACTCACACATACTCCTCCCTGTCTCCTCCCACAACACACACACACACACACACACACACACACACACACACACACACGCATATGCGCACTCCTCCCTCCTATTAGCCAATGTGCAGGAAAAAACTCCCTCTAGATACTGAATGATTTACATGATCTGCTGTCCTTAAATGATGGACTCGCATTACACTGTAGCAGTGTTACTTCATGTCAGTTTTACACAGATGTTACTGACTACACTCTAACTTGTGTTGCAGGTATACAAAAATACTGAGGCTGTAAGTAAGCTGTAGTAAGTTAAATCTTTCGAAAATGTATTTTCAGTGTTAACATTTTTTAAGCACTTAAATTGCTCGTACTGTGACATTTAAAGAATTGAAATTCTGCTTGTTTTGTAGTCGAGACATGACAGTCACACATTATACTCAGTGTTATGCGGTATTAGCTCTGTGCGATATTGACGAAAGAAATACGTCAATGGTAATGACTAATTTGTGCCTAATTCTAGGATATAGTAACAACATACACTATATAGCAAAAACCATAAGGACACCTGAGCATTTTACCTATATGTGATTGTGGTACTAATCTGCTGACGCAACAGTTTCCACTTTTATTTGAGGCTTTCCACAAAATTTTGGATCCTGGTTTCAGGAGCCTCTTTTACACTGCCTCTTTAATGCAGGAATTTCACGTTATTTTGCTGCCTCACTTAGCCATAAATAAGTACAACTTCAGAATATAGGGACACAGTTCTGTTTCCTTTAGGCAGTCAACAGAGGTAGTAACAATTTGTAAACGGTACAGCTGGCAAGACGGGGTCATGGGTGGCACAGGTGTGATGTTTTGACAATGTTTTATGGATGCAACCCACCAGGGGAGATTATACTAGTTTAAAAAGTGTCTGCAAATTGGGAAAACAATGAAGTCAGGGAGCTCCTATTGTTATCGTTTATAAAATGCTGCCGACACATATGTTATAAACCAAACTAGACACAGACACTGTTATGATACATGTCACATTTGTCATGTTTCTTGATTCTGCGATGCCGGCATGCTATCTGAAATCACACAATATCGATGTCATTTGGTTCTGTGTGAAACTGCAAAACTGGCATAAAGAAGGGACTTTATAGTGCTCTATAGTGCAATCTCTGTGTAAAAAGGGGGTAGGGATTTGCTCAACTTCCTGTTCCAGTTCATCCCATGAGGATGGAATTGAGGTAAAGGCTCAATGTCTTTCACACCAAAAAGAAAAAAATATTTTTTTCATGATCCTTTGTGCACTGGGGTATTGTCATGTCTTTCCAAATATATGTACCATTAAGATTTTCCTTTAGGGCTCAAGCCTGAACCATGAAAATTAACCTTTGACCTAACACGAGCGTGTCCACGTACTTTTAGTGGCCATATCATGTATTAACACTCTCACCTTGTCTGCACATACTGCACAGTGAAAGCAGCAGATTACCACATTAACAGCAGGAGCTCCCTTTATCTCTTGCCTTGTTTCATTCTGCAATGTTATATTGAATAAGGAAATAATGCGTTTGTAAAGCACTGTCACCACCAGAAAACCATTGTTTGTTCAAGACCACAAACTTTCAAAATGAAAGCAAATGAAAATATATGAGAAACCGTAAAGCCAATCAGTAACAGAGAAAGAAAAAGAGAGAGTGAGAAAGGTTGTTACTTTACATCCAGCTCTCGCATAATAAGCCTTGTCCTTGTTTGGATAATAAGCCTCACACTAAGTGAGATGACAGAAAGCACAAGTGAAAATGAGAGACAGAGAGAAAAAGACACACACACACACACACACACACACACACACACACACACACACACAAGGGTAATTTTAAAAATGACAAAAGCTATAAGAGCTGGTGGAAGCAGCTGTGCTTCACAAGCCACACACAAACAGAGCTAGCAAATTAGCACAAATAGCTCTCAGTAGAGCATACAAACACACAAAATTAGTCAGGTTTACTGCCTCACTTAAACACACACACGTGTGCGCGCACGCACGCACTCACACACGCACACACGCACGCATCCACACACACACACACACACACACACACACACACACGCACACACACACGCACGCACACACACACACACACACACACACACACACCTTCCCCATCTGTCACTTTCCTTGATGTCATGCCAGGATGTCCCTGTTTGCTTTTTGAGCTTGTTGCAACTACAGCCAACCAGTTTTAAAGCTCTACTGTATAAACTCTTTCAGGGGTTCTCGACCTTTGATCCAACTGTGTCAAGTCAGGTCAATTTTACATATAGCTCGATATCACTAATAACAGATTTACCTCAAGTGGCTTTCTGTGGTCAAATTTCTCATAATCCCACCTCCTCTTACTCTGATTATTATATTCTTCATAGCTATCATCAAACAGGTTGATGAGCCTTGTGGTGCTGTGTAGTAAAACATTGCATTTTTGAATATGCTATCACCTGCAATATATATACTTTTCTTTCAGAAAAATATGAAGGGAGCTCTGACCAAATTCTACAGAAATGACGATGATGTTTTTCAAACCCATGAATAAATATTGGTTTACATTTTAAACTAGAATTACCAACTTGCGGTTGTATGTCTCCGTTAGCCATTCAAGTTGCACTCTCCGTTAGCTATTCAAGTTACACAGTTTACATCCATTTATTTCCAGACTCATATGTAGCCATGAGAGTATTGCTTCAAATATGGATGTTGTTGCAAAGATGCTACATATAATTTAGATGCTTCACACACATCTTCCCCCTAGCAGCACAGAAGCTCTTGTTATGGCCAAAAACGTGTTTTTTGAGGTCACAGTGACCTTTGAACACCAAATTGTTATTGGCTCATCCTTCAGTCAAAGTGTTCATAAGATATTGCATGTATGAGAGTGAAACAGATGCAAGGTCACAATGATATAGACCTTTGACCACCAAAACCTACTCGGTTCATGCTTAAGTCCAACCAGATGTTTGTGCCAAAGAAATTCCCTCAAGGGGTTCTGGAGTTATTGCATTCACGAGAATGGCACAGACGGTCAGACAAGCGGAAAACATAATGCATGATCATGAATCTGATCATGATATATTAAAGTAAAGAAAGAATGTATCAAACAGACATAATCATGATTAAATGAACTCACTCACCTCATACATCAAAGCATCCTGGGCAAACGTTCATCATCATTCAGTCCACTCTGTAACACAGAACAATAATGATCATTATGACAAAAGAGTTATACAAGGTTTTGTTTTTGCACTTATAAAAACATTGGAGGACTAGTGAGAGAAATATTCTATAAAGAACGGTCAAAATGAGTGCAGAAAAGGCTGAAATATCCAAACTTTTCATCCCTATCGTGGGTCAAGCTCTAACAACACTATAAAATAAACATTTCATTATGCAGCTCAATAGATGGTCATCGTCAAAAGATGTAAATGTGAATTTTGTAGTGCAAGATTTCTGTTAAAACTGTTAACTCTTAACGCCCAAGCTCACTGTCATCACGGGGGTTATTTTCTCACAAACTGTTTTTCACAATAGCAGTTAACTCACTTTGATGCGTAAAATTGTGGGCTTGTTGGATGAATAATGTTCAGTTTCCAGGGTTGAGGGAGATGCATCACCGCACCACAGGAGTCAATCCGTCATCACGGACAACTACAGCCACACCCAGGATCAAGTGTATGGAATTGTGTGTTTGACAAATATGCAGTTGAGTTTTTACCATGAAAAGTGATTTAACAGAATTTCAGCTTAAACATCCCCCACTGCTGATGCTGGAAGTCTCACTCTTGCCTACAATAACAAGAGAACCTGCTGCTTTTCCCAGACATTGACCCGGCCTAAGAGGACCATTCAGAGCGTTTTGAGTCCTTTTTCACACTGTGAGGCTGACCTGGGTCAGTATGGTGCAAGTCCAGGTTCATCGAGTTCCCACTAGCTTCGGTTCTCGTTCTCAAACATCCTATTTTTACGAAACAATTTGTCTCACTTTACTCTAATAGCTGCGCTGATGTGGAAACCTGCTTGAATCCTCTCTCAAATTTTACTTTTAATTGTACAATGTGTTCAACTTCTACTTTCATGCTGCATACAAACTGTGTCTCCGCTGACAAGTCAGATCACATGTCCTGTTGTTGTGCCCTCGAGCAATGACACTGAAAAAGTATACCTGCTCCCTCGATGTCCGTCACTCTGTGTTACCCAACCTCATCTTATGTAATCACATGAAAACTCCTGTTTTCAAGAAATATCAAATGTCACATGTTCTACTTGGTGAATCACATCCTCTCTCCCGTCTCTAAAGTGATGAAAATGTTTTGTGAGAAAGGTTACTATGACTTCTCCCTTCTTATTGCTATTTCTGGTTTGTCATTTGCTTTAATCAAGGCATGTTGCTTTCAATGTAAATTTTTCAACTCAGATTCTGAAAACTGTAAAGTGGCATCAAAAATATCAAGGGCAGTCCTTCTCACTCAGTCAAAACTACATATGGGTACCAAATGTATTTTTAGCCTCTTACTGCCAATGATTTTATTATTGAGTAACACACAATGTTTGACCAGATTTAGTGTCATGTTGCAAGATCCACACCAAAACTTTTTCCCTAAGCCAGAGCGAGTCACTGTTTCCCAGCATTGATGCATGTCAGCTCTTTTAAACAAGATCCCTTTTGCTCCCCAGGTCAGCACATCACGGTTACTGTACCTTGACTACATTTGTGTGTGACTGATGTGCGCTTAACTTTGTACCAAATTTAATGTGCATGTTTTCAAGGAGCCCTGATAGAACCCATTTTGTCAAAAATCAGGCAACCTCGTCTGCACAACGGTCTATGATAACAAAGGCAAAACAGTCAGTTTGATAATGATTCACTGAAGTTTAAAATGCAACATGAAGAGACTGAGCTGTCAAGTCATAACAGTGGTGAAGCTGTAATTTGCGTGTGTGTGTGTGTGTGTGCATGTGTGTTTTGGGGTGGGAAGGGTTACTGTAATTGTGAGGACCGTACAAAAAGTAGTAAAAAGAAGAAGTGAGTTTTTTTTGGTCAGCGTCCAAATCTGAGACATCTGCTGGCTCTTCCCCCTGGTGTGTGTGTGTGTGTGTGTGTGTGGGTGTGTGTGTTGTTACTGAGTATGTGTGTGTGCTGGTTTTGTGTGTGTGTGTATGTTTCTGTATGCAAGCATGAGTAAGACGGGTGCCCTCTCGGTCAGTTGGACACAGTGGACTCAAACCAACACACAACACTTCAACCTGCACCTGCCACCCCTGAGAGAGCTGCATATGTGGACATGCATCAGTGTGTGTGTGTGTGTGTGTGTGTGTGTGTGTGTGTGCGTGCGTGCGTGCGTGCGTGCGTGCGTGTGTGTCTGTGAGGGACTGGCCAACTGCTTTGTGAATTGCACAAGCACCCATGCAAGTACAAATGTTTTTCTTGCACACACAATGACAGAAAGAATCTGATTCAGCTCAGTTTGTGCACTTAAATGTTGTGTAAGAAAGTGACTTGTAACAGTTTGTTTTCAAACAATAATCTCAGGAAAGAGAGGCTCTTTCTCGAGCTCTGTTTTCTCAGGACTCAAATATTCTTCAGAGAGTGTTACGTATGTGGTTAAAAGCTCCAGGGGGAAAAAAGGTAGTCAGTAAAACCTGAGTTAAGATTATTCTGTCAAAAAAGTTGGGTTTCCTGCTGCAAGAAGACTGTGCTCACCAAAGAACCTTTCACTGAGGACAGCTCAGAATAGGCTTCTGGAGATAGACAGTTAAGGCTAAAAATGGGGAAGGGAAGCAAATAACTTGATCACACAACAACCTCCCTTGGGCTATAGTAATTAAGTCCAACTGAAAATAACAACTAGCCATCCCCTTCTGCAGCAAACAAATTGATCATGGAGTGGGAGGAAGAGTTAAAAAGAAAAAACAACCTCAAATTATCACTTTGTGGTTGTATGCCTCAGAGAACCAATCACGTTGCACAACAGTTTACATCATGTCAAATGTGTGTCACATGTCTGTGAAAACATGGATGCTTCACACACATCTTCCACCCACCAGTAGAAAAAAATCTATACAATCAGTTTCAAGGAGGACATGGGGAGGACAAAGAGGTGGGAGGCATCTTTTTAATACCTGTGTGTCCCTTTGTATCATTCTGTGTCTTCTCACTAAAATCAGAGGTTTTTGCGGGTCCATGAACACAGCACAGCAGGGAGAGCTCCCCATGACTGTTTTTTTTTCCTCAGCAGCGGTTTGTCACTGGCAGGGTGGATAATTGAGCTGTTGGTCCATTTGCAGCTGATCAACCCACATCAGTGGATGACAGAAGCAGCAGTTTGTAAGAAAGTCCCTGGTGGACTTTTGTTTGGTAATTTGTTTGGCAAACCAAGGTGTAGGACAAGATATGTGTCTTTGTAGGACAGAAGATGTTAGCTAGAAAGCTAATGCAGGTTGCTGAGTGGCACTCGTGTGTAGCAGGCAACTCTGTTACAAAGCTGTTACTTAGTGTGCACAAACAAATAAAAAAATGATGGAATGGCTTTTCAAAAACAGTTTAGAATTAAATTATTTTTTTGACTATGTGCAGAGAAGTTCTCAGTCTAGGTAGACTGAGAACCAACAATGTTCCAACACAGATGAGGGGCACCATCATGGGACCAGTATATATTTCTTTCTTTTGGATACTGCTTTTTTGCTCAAATGAAACCACAGGACATGCAACTGTCTATATGTATACTGTTGCAGATAAACACGGAGGTCAATTTTAAAATAATAGACACTTGTTTTATCCAATTTTAACAGATATTTTAAATATAAAAAATATATATAAATACATTTTAATATGTCTGTGGACTTCTAAGCCAGTATGATTTTAAGATGAGAAAGGGAAAATGCACAAATTCACAGCCATACTAATGGTTCATGCCCGAGACCTAATTTTGTTGCTGGTGAGTTTCACTGTTAATTATTTGCATATGAGGCATTGTGGTAGACTTTGGTAAGCAATCTCTCTCTCACTCACTCACTCACTCACTCACTCACTCACACACTCACACACTCACACACTCACACACACACTCACACACACACACACACACGAGTAAGACACAGAGAGAGGGTAGAGTTTGGAGCCACAGAGAGTCAATGAGACACACACAGAGAGACGGCCTACTTCCTGACTGTGATTAATTTGTGTTTCTAAGCAGCTCTATGGTAACAAAAAGATCCACAGCCACACTGAGCTCTGAGCTGGTTAACTGTACAACCACATAACATAAATTGCTCACAGTCTTATAATAAACTCTTGTAATATATAGAAACCACACTGCACTCTTTCAAAGGATGCCCCATCGGCAAGCGAAACACATTAGTGTTTCTTGCCTGTGTTGACAGGGATTTCCGTCATCTTCATGACAATGTTTCATTAGGTAAATTTAAAACCGTGTGCATTTACCGTATGTGCACATGCATCAAATTAGAGAAACTGAACGGAGGTCCCATGTGCCATTCTAAGCTGTCATCAAGTCAATAAATTTTTGCCTTGGTGGGGTTTGTGCTTCTCTAGGCTGAATATTAGCCAATGTACACGGGTGTCGTTCAGAAATGTTTGCATATGTATGTGTTTCTTTTATACATATGCAGACTGGAGGTTCAAGGTATATGTCAACTAGGAAGCAGTGTCGCTTTTAGCAAACCCCTCAGACCAAATCTGGAAATTGAAATCAATTTCACTCATCCACCGATCTGATCTGATCAGATCAGCTCTGAAAGAATTGACAGATCAATTATCCGCCCAACAAATCACAAACTGCAAACAAAAAAATAACTCATGGAGAGCCCTGCCTGTGCTGCGTTCAAGGACCTGCAAAAACCTCCAAATTTAGAGAGGGGACACAGAATGATACAAAGGGACCCAGATATATTTAAAAGGAAAAAAGTTTGCTGGTATCGTCTTCTGCTAAAGGACAGCTTTTATTTTTACAGCCGCCCATTATCCTCGAACGCCTCACAGCATGCAGCATGCAGATGTGCGATGCTGAATCATAACAAAACAAACACTCTGCCTGTGTCAGTCTCAAAGCTGCTTTGAATGTGGAAAAGGAGAAGTTGTCTGCAAACTGAAGTTAATGAGATTCACAGTATTTCCTGATGCAACAAATTAAATAAACTTACTATGAAACAAGTGTAACTCGTCTAATGTCAGGTGATTTTGTCTACAGTGTGAAATTGGATCAGGCTGAGTATTGGATTATTAAAATTACCAAGAATTTTGGCTGCAATTACCACAAAAACACTTCTGACTGCTCAGTCTCTTCCCTGTCATCTTAGCAACAACGTCCTGCTGCCAAAAAGCAGTGATGAACACCACAATTAGCTCTGGCCACGGCCCACGTTTGTTCTGCAAAAGCTTGTTATGCTATTAGCTTGTATTATCCGGCTGGAGGCCTGTGGACTCTCTCTAGCTCAGCTCTGCTGTCACAGTGTTGGAGAATTACGGCCGCCGTCAGCTCCAGCTAACCAAATTAGCACTTGTTATGCAACCTGCTAGACTTGGCTCCCAGGTCTGCTGCTTCAGACCCGCACAGCTTTCATTACCGTTTGCACATATAGGAAGGCCCTGCGGACTGCTGTAAAGCTGAATGTACATGCATATGTTTTTTTTTCCATATTTAAGTACTTTAATTGTGATCAAGTGTGATATGCAACAGAAGTGTAATATTCTGCTGCCTTGCAGAGATGGTAGCAGTCACAAACTCAAACTTTCTCAAACAGCCCTACCAGTCAGAATTCTAATCCAAAGCATGACCTTCAAGTCAAGCAGGGCTAATGAAATAGGTTGTGATATCACATCCACGTGGTGGCAAACAGTGTTCATCTTTGTTGACCTCTGTATCGTAAATTCATACAATATGCCGATAGAAACAGTGCTGTCTTGATGCTTCTCGTGTTTGTGCTGACTGCCTGTTTTGTACAATATTACACGACTAGTCTACACACTGCAGCATCACTAGCTGACTGTTCACAGTTGAAAATAGCAATACGTCCATCCCATGATATCACACTCTGTTTTGATGCCAGGTGCGCAGCATTAATAGCAAGCCGTAAACCTACCAGCTAGCTCAGAACATTTCAGCTTTCAGATTTTTGTGTTGTGTGCTTTTGTGCTCCTCTCCTCTTATTAGTTTCTAACAGAACAGAACAGAACAGGATGACTTGACCCTGATACTATTTTCTGTAATTTGGGTCACAAACTCTTGGTGACATCTGTTTGGGAAATTGAAGCAGCTAAAAAGATGCATTTTTTAAAAATTACATAGCTACTTTTTTATTTTTTTAACGTTGTTGGCTAGTTAATGAGTTTCAACAGGTGTTTCTCTAATATTGAGGGTTAGTGAACCAATTGGACGTTGAATCGTACAGGATGTAAACGTGTGTTGTATTTACGTTCTAAGCTAGGCTACTTCTTAGCTACATCTGAAATTCCATATTAATATGCTATTTAGTACATAAAGTATGTGAGAATTTTTAGCACCTCTGCCTAAACCGTATGCAAACACTGGCCTTTATGTCAACATAAATATAACAAAATTGGTTGACATGAAAATGAAAATATTTTGGCTCCAATGAAGTTGAAAGGAAAATGGTACAAAAGCCACGCCATATGCAATAAATTCACCTGTGAATATAAATTCTAAAGCATTACAGACATTTTATATTTTAAAAGTAGCAAGCAGTCATACAGTGAGAAAAAAATAAATCGTATAAAAATCAAAAATTCAGATCCATCAAGATGCATCGATAATTGCATCGCAGCCCTTAAATCTAAGGTGCCTTGAAATTCCCACCCGTTGTGTCATATTAAATATCATTTTATCGTATTGCTGCAATGCTAGTTAATTTTACGAAAAGTTTAATTTTATTGAATTTTTTTCTTTGTCTGCCATTTTCATCTGTTGATCTTCATTTCTTATGTTAATTTAATGTACTCCTTATATGGCATGTACTATACAAAAGTTACTTTGACTAAAGTATCTGTTGGACTTTTTATCATATTCTGTAATGTGAAACCCTTACTTGCAAATACATCTCTGCCAAAGTGAAACCAAACTAAAATCCCTGCACATTTGAGCAGAGTGTTAAAAAAAAAAGTACATACACCTTTCAAGGCGTAGCTACATCTTAGCTGCATCATCTTGTTGAATATGCGAGCAGTGATATACGTGTTGTTTTAGAAGTGTGAGAGTGCTACCCCTCCTCTGACTGACATTGAAGAACTAAAAGGAAAAGGGTTAGATGAAATAAACCCCTGTGCTTTGCTTTACAGCTTTTGTGCACTTCAAACTATGACTGGAGATCAACAGATAGCTTTGTCTTCAAGGCCTCTAAGGACATCATCACAGACCACACAGTCCACCAGAATATGTGGCAGCCAGTTTCAAAAAAATGTTGAGAAATAACAAATATTCTGTATGCAGCACTTTTGTTTTTGTAGTGATTTTAATCTGCCCCTTGTTTGAGCCTGTCATGTAATAAAACACATTAGAGTAACAGAAATAATGCCGGTTTAGATTAAAATATAGAGAGCCATTTTATTGTCTCACGAGAGAAAGTACTCGCTGATTAAATTTAAGAATTTGGGAAATATGTACAAAAACTGTGACCCAATGTAATGCAATTTAGAGAGGAGACCTGCCACTACCATGTAAGCACAACCTCTAGATACATTTTAGTGAGGGAATATTACAGTAATTATGTGTTTGGGCACTGCAGGCAGTATTCAGAGGAGTCATGACATGGTTGTGCATGTGTGTGTGTGTGTGTGTGTGTGTGTGTGTGTGTGTGTGTGTGTGTGTGTGTGTGTGTGTGTGTGTGTGTGTGTGTGGTGCTGGTTAATTAGAGCACTTGGTCTCAGGAGGATCAGACCTGGAAGACGACTGTCTCTGCTACGTGACAGAGAGCCAGGTGGCAGTGTGTGTGTGAGTGTGTGTCTGATAAGTTGGTGGCAGTGACAAGAGTCAGACATAAACAAACACAGTTGAGAAGACACACACAGACCAATACACAAACACACACACTCACACCTTAGTGAATACCAATAAATGTAAAGAACCAGCAGCGTGGGCATCAGAAACCACATTAAAGAAATGGATTCTATCATTAATTACTATTGTGCATCAAGAAAGTTTAATCAGGAGAGCAAAAAAGGTCATCAGTCAGAGCAGGGTTTGATGATGATGCTTTGAAAGGAGCATGTGTGTTTCTTTAGCATGGATTTGCTTGCTGGGGATAAGACCTGGTCGAACCTGCTATGGAGAACTGCACAGTCAAGCCTCTGCCCTTCCCTCCTCCTCCTCCTGCTGCTGCTGTTGTCATTGGTCAGGGCATTATTTGAGCCCTCACGTGGTTTAATGAATTCAAGCCACTAAGGATCCCTCACTGGGCAGGCTGCCAATCTCATGTTAAGATCTTGGTCTTAAGTACATTCCTGCACTCTTGCTGCAGCACTATAAGGTAGTTTTGGCATTGAAACTGTACTGAAGCATACTGATATTTAACCAGAAAAAAATAAACCAAAAAAAACATGCTGGTACATTAAAACAGAGTTCACTAAACTATAATAAAATAACAAAACCACAATAGAAACAAATCCTCGCAGAACCTCAAACCAGATAAAACAAGCGTGCATATATCATGTTGCTGAACTGTACAGGTCTACAAAAACACTCTTAATCCTTAAGAAAAACAACAAAGTAAAACAGACTAAAATTAAATCTCAGAGACGGGGGGGATGAACACAGAACCTGGCAACCCGCTGTGCGTGTTGCAATCCTTTTCAAAGTTCACTTTGGGATGCAGGAAAGAGCAAATAAACCTAAACAAGAGCCAAAAATTCATGAGTCCAGCACTCAATGATAACACATCCAGAGGAGTCTGATGGCACCTGTCACGTAGGCAAACTTACTGGTTCTCTACAGTAACATACCAGCACAACAGCAAACAAAGACAAACCAGCACAACGGCAAATAAGGCAAATTCCTGAACCTGCACTGGCAGTGATGTACCTGACAGTTTGATAATAAGGTTTATACTGTGCTTTATTTCGACAAAGAATAAACTTTGGAGCACATTAAATCACAGCCCTGCAGCTCATTGCATGTCATGCTGCTTTTAAGTCCCAACAGAACTATCATTCAAGCACATATAAACACATTGATTTGTATCCTTTTTTTTTTTCAAATTAAAATGCCCCAGGCAGCGTGGACCTTTAACCACAGAGCAGCAGGCTTTCTACACAGATTATGAACTGCACAATCAATCACAGGGAACCAAAGTTTTCTCTGCCATGTAAATTTTTCCAAGCAGGCTGTGTTACACCTGTTCTTATTATGGGATTGCTTTGAAGGGCACTATAACAGTATTTCAAATAGTTGTTTATTTTTCCTTAATTAATTTTATCATTGTTTGCTGTCGTTATGGGTTATTTACAAGTTACCTGGACAAAAAAAAAATGAGAGAGATGCCTCTCTTCATTTTACTGTCCAAGACCTACTTGCAAGGTTGATTGATAAACTATGTCAAGCTAATATGAATGAACAGAGGCAAAACCGGAAGCTGGTCAATTTACTCTACAAAATACAAGCAATACATTTAAAAAGCCACAAGAATACAAAAAAACCCCACTTGAGTCAGGCATTACTATAGTAAATGTTGGGAGTACACATACCATTTACTTTTTTACAGTTTCTACTCATCTGGTTTTAACTCTTATAAGAATTATTATATGTTTTGATGATAGTAAAGCTGAAAATGAAGAAACGCTTCTCTCAATTATATATTTTTTTCAGCTGAGAAGTTGTACACAATCCATAAAAATAACGAACAATAACATAATGTCTTAAAGGGGTGGGATTAAATAAGTTTAAAATTCTACCTACTCCTTGTTCAATAAGTTCAAAATGAGAACATTAACCAATAAATCTCAATAACTTGTCACACGATGTTACATTCATAGCATGACTATTTCACAGCCTCAACGCAATAACATGCTAATGCCCTAAAAACTACTCATCTTAAACTATTAATCAAATCCACAATGTAATGTATCAGTAATTCTATGGCGTGAACACTCGAAATGAATCAGTACTTTTATTTTGAAAGTCAAAACGGGACTACACTTGTTTCACTTAACACTTGAGTTGGTTGAGGAAGTCCGAGCAATATCAACCGGGAATAAGTCGAAATTTTCACTGTGAAACTACTATATGTCCACCTCAGTCGCACAGACACTTGTAAAATAAACCAAAGCTTTAATTTTGTGTTTTTAAATTCTACTTTGACGACAGCAACAAACGAGCACGACTGTAGCTGACGCTGACTGTTCACATAAGCCCGCAGTTGTCGCTTCAGTTGATCAGGAAGGGCTTTTAACAGCTAACCGTTAAAGTTAAACAGTAAAGTCCCGTTTGGGGTATTTGTGCAGCTATCACACAATGTTTGAACGCGTTAAACAAACACCAGCATATCAGCGTTTACTTTTTCTTTCCACCGAAGACTTGAGACCTGACGGGCAGATAACCGGCGGAAAGTAGCATTTTTATCCGTCTACGCTAACGATAAATTCGCTGAAAAATCCGGTTCGGTACTGATAGCTATCAGTTCAACCGACTAGTCTCCATGTTTACACTCGCTATCAGTTCATTAAAGACGCTAAAACACAGAAAAATACCCTGCACGATAAAAAAAAATACCGGTTGATTTTAATGTTATTTCCCGGACTCAACTAGTTAACCCCATAATATATTTTCATGACACCACACAAATGTGATAACGGTAATGTCGCGGCGCCACTGAGAGGAAAAATGCACCATAAAGTATGATAACCACGGTACAAACTGCCACACACTTTACACAAACCCCTTCAGCAATATTAGCGTTATTTTGGGGGGTGGGATTGAGGGAATAAGAGGAAGTAGGGGGGGTCAAGAGAATGACAGGAAACTTACCTGAGAGTTGGGAAGCCATAGGTGTGTGCAGTGCGGGATGTGTGGCTCGGTGTTGACGGTGATGTGTCGGTCAGCGGGACGGAGCGGCGGTGGCGTCCAGGGCCGGAGCCGCCATGTTCCTCTGGCTCAGAGGCTCCTCGGCTGTTTATCTTTACCAGTAGACCCCCCTCTCTCCTCCCTCTCTCCCTCCTCCCCCTCTCCATCACCACCACCTCCACTCATCTCATTACCACACTGAGTGTCTCTCTACCATTCTCTCTCTCCACCACACACACAAACACACCAACAGCTCTTTAACACAACATTTAATAATGTCATGTATTTATTTTCTTTGTGGCAGTTTGGAACAGATTTTTTTTAGGCCAGGTTGTGATGTGCTTGCTTTTTTATTTTTTTTATTATGACGAAAAATTTGTAAGGTGTCACAAGTTTGAATCAGAATCAGAAATCAGAAAAGGGAGTTATTGCCCAGAAGGTTTTCACTTTTAAGGAATTTGCTTCGGTTTTTGGTGCACACATAAAACACACAATAAACATAGCTATTAAGATTAATTTAAATAAATAAATAAAAATACCACTACCACTACTACTACTAATAATAATAATAATTATTATTATTATTATAATAATGCTCTCTAACCCAACATTAAATCATGCATAATGTTTTTTATTTGTTCATTTATTTATGTGAAAATATACTACAGATTTTTTAAGCTATCATTAAGTTATGTGCCTTTTTATTATTATGATAAAATTTTAAGGTGTCACAAATCTGAATCAGAACCAGAAATCACAAAAAAGATTTACTGTCAACAAGGGTTTCACTTACAAGGACTTTGGTTTGGTTTTTGGTGCAAACATTAAACATACAATAAACATATTAAGATGAATCTAAATAAATAAATTAATAAAATACTATTACTACTACTACTACTACTACTAGTACTACTACTATAATAATAATAACAATAATAATAGTAAAGCTCTCTAACCCAACATTAAATCATGTTATTTATTATAATACCCAAATCTTTTGCATTGTGGTTGCCCACAGAGTATGTGCACGGTGGCAGACAGAACCAAAGCGGCTAACTTAAACCGACTGAGCATTGAGTTAGCGGCCAGTTTAGCACCCCGCTAACTTGAGTGGGGATCAAATGATTTGATCTTGCAGCTCTTCTAGACTTTTCAAATGTCATTGGACCAAATAGATTAAACACTGATAGTGAAGCCAGTCATTTCACTGGAGTTTTGATGACCAAAAAAATGTATCCACTGATTTACAGACGTCTCTTTCCCAGTGTAGGTCAATGGGAAAAGTTTTTCTTTCCTCATGGCATTATCTGATGATAGACAGTGTAATTCCACTTTCGGCCCACTATGTAAAATTGTCTTAAAAGGGCCCTGGGGCCCAGCCACTGCCTACTCTGATAAATAAATTACAGTCCCTTAAGCAACTTTTTTTAACTTGTTAATTTCCTGATATATTGTTATACACTGCAGCAGTGTTAAAAGGATTTCAAATATGTATCAAGCCCCATTATTGTATACCAACTCTATTTTCTGAGGGTAACCGTATCTCTAATACTGATACTAATTTATTCACTGACAGTCTTACAGTCGTGGGCGAATTATGAAACATGGGTCCCTGGGAGCAGAGAAGCAAAAGACCCCACCTTTTGCTTACCTGCATAGTAGCAAGACACAGACTGTGGTTTGTGCCTTTTTGTCATTGTTATTTGCATGTCTTTGTAGTCATTATGCATATTTTTGTGTCTCTTGAGGCTGTTTTGTGTCTTTTTTGGTTGTTTAGTGTTTCTTTGTAATTCCTTTGCACCTATTTGTGGTCATTTTGAGTCATTTCCTGGTTGATGCATGTTACATTAATTTCAGTGACATTTTGCAGATGAGGGCCAGGGGGGGCCCTGGCCCTGTTCCCGGCAGGCTTTTTCAGCAATCCATTCACGCTCACAATTCCTTTTGTTTGAGTAGTTTATTGTCCAATGATCAAGTGAAATACTGTAAGACAAAATAATTTTCCTGCAAAGATTATCATTAGTCCCTGGCTATGTTGAAAGGTACCCCAAAATTCAACTAAAATGATTCACACAATCTCTGTGTAAATCATGGGTGTGCTGCATGATTCATATGTTCATTCATGATTGTAGTTGTTTACTGTAAGCGAAGTTGTTTTCAGTAAAGTGACATCTCAGCTCCTAAATGAGCAGGTTACGTAGAAAAGCCTACAGAGACGACAAAAACAGCTCTTCCTGTATATCTAAGAAATTCCCAGTAATATAGCATAAGAGCCATTAGTCAACATGAAAACAGATGAGAGTCGAGAAGGGGTCAACCACAGGTCAAATGTTCATGCTGTAGATCTGATTATTACTCACTGGAATATTGGATCATCAGGATAATTCAGATGAGCTCATACTCAGCTGTTCAAAGCTGTTTTTATGTGGTGAACTTCGGTATTCATGAGTTTGATAGTCCAAATATAAAAATTACATTTAATCATCATGAACTCTTATCTCATAATTACCACAGATACACAATAAATTCCATTCATGGCCAGTAAAAAACACCACCATCTCACTGGAATACTGCTGTAGATCTACTTCAACACATATTAGCATTCTTTACATTTATTCATACTTTTAACAAATGTCAGCCATATGTTGTAATAAGTGCAAATTATCATAATTTACTGTTCAAGTTGTCACGCAATAATATTGGCAGACACTGCCATCTAGTGACTGACTGGAATGACTGTGCCATATTTCTAGACCAGAGAGGACCTCCTGCATCAGTTCACATATTACTGCATTGGCTACAGTTGCCAAATGGAATTAAGAGGATGAGAAAAAGAAGAAGACGAGGGAGAAAAAGAAGATGCAAAGAAGGGGTAGAAAAAGAAAGGGTTGTGTATCAGACTCTATTTACTCACCAGATAGCTGTTTAGGTTTATGTTTACACAGTTATGTTTAAAGCCATAGCCCAAGTAAGAGTCTGCTAGATTTGTTTGAAGTCAACAAAAGCTCTGGCCAAAAGGCTTACATCCTCAACAACTGCAATTCAAGAAAAGGTGGGACACTGTGTAAAACTTGTTAATCCCTTTTGACCTTTATTAAATTAATTACAGCACAAAGACAAGACATTTGATGTTCACACTGATAAACTTTATTATAATTTTTTTGTAAATATACACATATTCTGAATGTGATGCCTGCAACAAGTTCCAAAAAATTTGGAACAGGGCATGTTTACCGCTGAGTTACATTATCTTTTCATTGAACAACACTTAGTAAGTATTTGGGAACTGAGGACAATAATTGTTAAAGTTTTTGAGAGTGGAATTATTTCCAGGTTCTGCTTGATATACGACTTCATTTAACTCAACAGTCAAGGGTCTCCATTGTTGTATTTTGCACTTCATAATGCGCCACACATCTTCAATGGGAGACAGGTCTGGACTGCAGGCAGGACAGTTTAGTACCTTCAGTTTTTACTATGAATCCATGCTATCATAACACATGCAGAATGTGGCTCTGACATCATCTTGCTGGAATAAGCAGGGACGTCTCTAAGAAAAATGCTATCTAGATGGCAGCATATGTTGCTCAAAAACCTGTTTTTACTTTTCAGCACTCATGTTACTTTCACAGATGTGACGTTACCCATGATGCCATGGGCACTAGCACATCCCCATATCATCAAAGATGCTGGCTTTGAAATTTGCACATATAACAATGTGGATGGTCCTTTTCTTCTTTAGCTCAGAGGACACCACGTCCTTGATTTCCAATAAGAATTTGACATGTGGAGTCGTCAGACCACAGCACACTTTTGCACTTTGTGTCAGTCCATCTCAGATGAGCTCTGGCCCACAGAAGTCAGCAGCGTTTCTCGATGTTGTTAATAGCTGGCTTTCACCTTGCATGGTAGAGTCTTAACACGACAGAGTCAAAACAGATTTGCAAATTATTACATTCTGTTTCAATATAAGTTTTACACAGCGTCCCAACTTTTTTGGAACTGGGGTCGTAGAAGTAAGAAGAAAAAGAAGACAAGCTATTTCAGTCAGGCAGATGGCGGTGCTGTGGCACACTGATCACATTGTAAGATGGGGTCAACTTCCATTCTGCCACAGCCAAAATTCTGCTGACCTCCAGACATATTTCGCCACAGGCTGCAAACAGTCCTGGTGAGTTTGATGATTGGTCCTTTTATGTGTATTCCGAGTCAAGAAACATCCAAGGCAACAAGTGTGACCACCATCCCTACATTTCCATTAACCCACCCATCATTCAGCAAATCTAAGGCATAGAGCGTTGTGCAGAAAAGGAGATCACTTTTGACTGATCGATAGATTTTCATCATCCTCACCAAAGGGTCGATCAAAGTGCATTTCTTCAAGGTCTGTGTGGATGTCACAGGTTACTCTTCCATTTGATGTTCTGTGAAGATTCATTCACTGAGGGAAAAAACAGATTTGTATTTTTGCCAGCAGTATGTGAGTGCAGAGTATAATTTCTACATCACCAAAGACACACAATTAATCATCATGGACCATTAACCTTGTCACATAGCACAAAAACTATCTACATTGCCAGATGTAGAATGGTTGAACTGACCCAAAATTTTAATTTTTACTGGCCAAAACTCATGTTCTTCAAGTGCTAGTAAGTGATGACGTACCTGCACTGATACTGCCTTCTTTCTCCAGTTTCTTTAAGTGATGGACCAGGTTCACATTAGCTGCTTTGTGGAGGTACTCAGGAGTGTCCTTGAAAAGAAGCAATGAGAAGCAAGTCATTTTTCCCCGTTTCCCGTTTTTTTTTCATGGACAAAAATCTCACAACTTTTTCATTGCTTTTCAAGGACTCATAATATATATTTTTTCTTGTCTCACTCTTCTGGCATTTCCATAAACATATTAAATTCGAACTCTAATCAAACATAATTTTAGCTAGCTGGCATTCAAGGAGGGAGAGACAGAACACGACAGAACAGAACACGCTATGTAAACACGCTATGAAGAAACTTATGTGATGGTAAACAAACGTTTCACATCGATGCATATTAGATATATGCAACGTAACATCGCCAGAAACAGCAAAAAGAAATGCTGTTTTGTTATATTATGTGGAAACTTATCCATGGAAGACTACTGTAATAATTTCATTACTCATAACAAAATTCCATGACTTTTCCAAAATGTTCAATGATTTTTACAAACTCTTTTGTTCTCTTTTTTTCCAAGCCTGGAAAATGTAATTGTGAAATTCCATGACTTTTCCAGGTTTTCCATAACTAAGGTGTTGACCCTATTTTTAACAACATAATTAAGTATAATCACTTTTTTGCCCTGACCTTATAGACGATCTTGACGAGCTCCATTGAGGACAATGGTTTTCCTGCTCCTGCCTGAATGGCTGCCAGGATCTGCTGCTCTCTTTGTTCTCTGTGGCTGATGTAGTATCGGATCTTAGAGCCAGCATCCTGAACTACAGGTCCATGACCTGCACAGAGAACAGCAGCACAGTATTTTATTAAAAACATCCTGATGATTTTCACACATCAGACTCACAGACAGACACTTGCATTGTCAAGTCAAATTACACTGACAACACTGACCAAAGTGCATAACAAGGAGATCAAATAAAACAGAGGCGTGATCAAATAAAGACACAGGACATGAACAAATAAAAAAAAACAGCCATAAATAGTAAAAAAATAAGTAGAGTTAGTGAGCATACAATCTCATCACAAAAATAACATTGCACAAATAAAAAAATAAAATACAAGTAAAGTCAGACAGTGTAGACGCACATTTCAACATAATGATTTAAAAGGCTAAAGAACAGAGATGTGTGTCAGCTAAGGGGAGGGCCACTTATGTGGCAATTATGAATAATGTAGCTTATTTTGCATTTCATCGTATAAAATAAAGGGGTCTGCAGAAGCTCGTTATTCGGGTTCCGGTTGGCTTGACTGAAATGATGGAGAAGAGGTGGGTCTTTGCATACTCCCAGAAATCAAAAGCTAGTGTTTGAAAGTTTTATTTTGGAGAAGAAAAGGTAAAAATCCAGCAAAGCAAACATGGCAGCACTGAAATGATTCACCAGAGGTGATCAACAGAAAATGTACTGAAAACAATTTTGTTTAGTAAAAAATCTTTTAGATCATTTCTCACACAAAAATACCAAATATTTGCTGGTTGCGCTTTCTCAGACGTATGGATTTCTTGATTTGACACCACTGACATCATCAATGCACCACACATACTGCTGTGTGTTCACTCACCAGGGTAGATGATGTCAGCCTGAGAGTCCAGCAGGATCTTCAGAGATTTCATGTAGTCGTAGAGATCCTCAAACACGGCTGTTCCTTCGCCCAGGATGCAGTCTCCAGAGAAGAGCACCTGCTCCTCCTCCAGCAGCAACGCCATGTGGTCATCAGTGTGACCTGGGGTGAACAGCACTCTGGGATAGAGAAATGTAAAACATGGCTATCATCTGAAATAAGTGACTGTAACCAAAGTCAGACTTTAGCCGTGATACTAATTAACCGCTAAAGAGATATTAACACATACTCTTTTGTTACTGTAAATTCACAGAAATTCAAATTCTCTCATATTGCACATTTATATTTTGTGAAAGACTTTTTTTTTTAAAGTATGTGTCTCTAGTGCATGTTATTTTACAGTATGTCTTTAGAGTTCTCTTACGGTTGTTGGGTTTTTATTTTTTAGATTTATAGTTTTTATTACTTTCAGAGAGTGGCATACAGTAAATACAATATAGGCAGGGAAGATTAAAAAATACATTGCCTAGCAGTGCTAAAGAATTTCAGCCATTGTTTTTATTTTCTGTAAAGTTACTGAAAGTCCAACCAGTTAAAAAAGCTCCCTATTCAATGTCGTAAAAACTGAACTGACTTGAGTGTGGCCCCCTCCGTCTGGACAACATCTCCATCTTTCAGGTAAGTGTAGCTTTTGTTTCCAGCTATCTCTGTGACTTGGTTGGAGCGAGGAAGTTTGCTGACTCGGACCTCAGAACCTGCAAAATTAAAAAAGTAAAAAAATAAATAATAAATTATTATTATTACTGGATAACTGACTTAAAAGGGAACTGAACTTTGAAAATGCCATTAATTACATTTTTGGACTGACTTCCAATTTTCCAACAACACTGTGATAATGAAACCTGTTTCACACATACTGTCCTCACCAGTGATGTCCCTGCAGATGTCTTCCACTCCGCCTGTGTGGTCGTGGTGCCAGTGTGTGACAATGATCTCCTGGATGCTGGTGTTGAACTGCGTCAGTGCCTGTTTCAGATTGCTGATGTATTCAGGCACAGCTGGTTCTCCAGTGTCTATCAACACTCGCCTGGAATTAATTAAATACAGCATACACACATTATCAAGGCTTAAAAAGAAGCTGTCTGCATGTACACAAACTCTGCTAATTTATTAACCATTTTCATTTTGCTTTTCTTTAGGTTATCATTTTACTCTTTTACTTTGCATAACTTGTATTGAAACGGGGGTTTTGTTGTTGTTTTTTTTCATTAGGAGTTTCAAACGTTTTAGTATTGTATACTAGGCACATTTTTACAAGCAGGTTGTGTATGTACTATTTTTTAACAGAATAAAAGTACATGTCAAGTCATGTGTAACGTCTAGACTGCCAACATAAGAACAGGCCAATTTTTTAAAGGAAATTTAGTCCAATAACTTTAAAATATACTCCAAATTATTCATATTTCTTATATTGAATATATGCCGAACTGAACAGTGAACCCTGGCAATTCTGTCGACATGATTAGCCTTGGTCTATACGCTGCGTATTTTTGCATTTTACGCGAGGAAACATTGAATATACAAAGTTTTGAATGGAATTTGGCTTGATATTGTTTTAAATGCGCCACCCGGACATATGACCCACGCTTCTGCTCTATCCTTTTCAAATACAGATAACGTCGAATAGAAAATATATCATACTAAGTTTCAATTTTGCAAACATAATACACGCTATCGTTAACTTGACTAGAGTCACCTTTGCCCGGTCCCGACCAGGTAAGTGTTAGTTCCCTGCAGAGTCATGGGTCCCGGGTTACAGCCCAAAACCCGAATAACTCTGGCAGACAGCTGCTCAATGCGAGGAATAATTGCAGTCATAGCTGGAGTCGATGTAACGTTGGCTACAAAATTGACAAAAGGAGGAGCGCACTTAGTTTAAAGTCAAAAGCAAGACGAACAACATATAAACCGGAAACAGCATGTAAGCAATGTTCACTTCCTTTACACGAGGTCCTTCAAAATAAAAGTCTCGCTTTAACGTAGTAGTGACGGGTATATTTTATGTCATTCAAGTTAGGTTCTCTATTTGACGCTTTATACATACTGTTTTAATTCTTATGTTGATCCATTAACGCATAACCTAACAACTCGCCATTGATTACATTTCTTTGTAGTTTTTTTTATATGAATTATGTATGTCTGGGACTGTGCTTTATTTATCAGGGTAAGGAGGTGACTTTGCTTTTTTAAAAAAAATATCATGACCATCCCCGGAGCTATAATTATTTTTTCTTAAGCTTCCCCAAGTGACTGGGAGAAAAATGCATGAACCTCCCTCCACCATCAAACCCACCTGCAAGTTTCGGGGTTCAGAGGGTATTTGAAATAAATCCAAAATACAATCACTTAAAGTTAAATGTCCCTCCTCTAAGAAAAAAAAATCCCTCCCTCCTCATTGCCTAAAAATAATTTGAAGTGCCTCCCCCATTTTGCACCCCCCTCTCAAAAATAAGGAACAGTCCTTTACTTGTGTGAACACATATGTATTCATGCGCATTATGTATATGTATTACATGATGTATTTCTTCTCCTCTTTTAATCTGTGAGGAGTGTAAACCGTCACTGTGTAAACCGGTTTACTGACCTCTCCTGTCATCTGCATGTGATGATAGGTTAACACAACTTAATTGATTAATTAATTAAAATGAATCTATCCATTTATCTCTGCTTATTGGCTGCTATGGCCCAGCTTTCCTTCTTTGCTCACCTTCACACATATTTACAGTCACTCTTGATTACATTACTTTCAAATTAAAGCCATATATTTCCCCATACAAATACATTCTCACAAAAAAATTAACAGATGCATTTATTTAGTGCTCCAACAAAAGCAAATGCAGCTCGAAACAGGCTGCTATCATTATAGGACATTTACTGAATATCTGTCACAATAAAATCACATTTGACCACATAAATCGTCAGTAGCACAAACTGAACACTAGGTGGCGCCCTTGTCCAGTCTGATCGATGCTGAGTCGCTTCTCATTTCCACCGAGGCACTTAAACAATATTAACCGGTCCTGGATTATCTGCATTTTACAGACTGAACGTTTTATTACTTGGTAATGATGATGATGCTTGCCAAGTCCTCACAGTTCAACCTCAAATATCAGAGCTATCTGGCTTAATGACTGTTGTTATTGTCCTCATTAATCCTGAAAGTTTAAATGAGTGTTTTTATTACACCTCCAACAGAGGAAACCAAAATCATTAAAAGCTGTTTAACTACATAATACTATCAACTTCAGGGCTGCTGCTCTGTATCTTATCCTGACCTTTGACCTCTCTATCAGGGTTTGAATGAAATATCCCGTAATTACCTCAACATAGTCATTTGAGAACTAATTTAGGGAAGGTTTTAGGGATGTTTTAATGCAGTTTTACACTCCAAAATGTCATTACAAATCAGAAAATACTACAATATTCTTGCAGACATCTTTTTATAGTGATACTACCACCCTTGTCTTGCAGTTTACATAGTTTTCATGCTGAGCAGCCTCCCCTTAAGCTTATTAGACAGTATCAGGCACATCAGGAGCCAATCAGCTCCTCTGAGATGTTCATCAGCATATTAGCTGAATTACTTTGTCTGTTAGTTTATTTGAAAGTGTTTAATGAATGTGTTTGGGGCAAGTTCTGACAATCAGGCTGTGTAACAAGTTATGTGTATTACTGGATATAAACATCAGAAGAAATTTATGTATTATAATGAGTAAGCTATGCTGGTCCCAGGATATGGGCAGGCAGCTGCAGAGATGAGCGGCATCCAGGAAAAACACCACAATTAAATCAGAAGCACTGCGTTGCCAAACTAGCACATGGTTAACTAACAAAGGCAGAAGGCACCTAGAGGTAAGCAGAGGGCCTGCTTGTTTAGTTATTGACCACCTTGTGAATCCAAAACTAGGTGAGCATAGCAGAAGAAATAAATATTTTACAGTTGTAAAGGGGTAAAGCCTTCAGCGCCTTGTGGATGTACAGCATCAACAAGTCATTTATATACAATAATACAACACACAGGAGTGTTTTTTCGATTAGTGCCCCTACTGGTTCGGTAAGGTTTAGGAAAAGAATCACAGTTTGAAATAAAGTACATCACATAAAGAAGAAAAACAGGCACATTTTGAAGGAAGCTACCTCTGTAGTCGTGTCACATATTCCCTGTGAGGCTCTGCTAGTGAAAAAACATCATAACTACCAATTAGTCATGATTTAAAAGTAATAATTTGGGGGATTTCAGTGTAATAAAGCTGTCAACTGACTGTAATTTTGTTCCGGTCCAGCACTTTTCTGGATAAGAGAATATGATTTTATATAGATGATGCACATGTTGATGGTTGACCTTCCCATCCTTTTGATAAGGCTTTGAGTATTACTTTATTGGATTTTGGTAATACAGTCTGCAGATACATAATACAGATGGGATTTTGCTCTACAGATGTCGATCAGTTATTATATTTGAAGTGGAGGGGAAATCCTGACACCTGGTGGTCAGATGACACCATTGCAGCTTGTCTTGCCACCTGTTATATATGTGTGTGTGTGTGTGTGTGTGTGTGTGTGTGTGTGTGTTATCTCCAGTATAACAATATGCTAGTGGTGAGGCTCTCTGAAGGCCAGAGCCTTCATTGTGTTGGAGTGCTGTAAGAAACACATGCATACATGCAAACAAACACACACCCACAAGTATACACAGCTATAGCACCTCTGTTTGTATCCCCACACATGCTCTCTTGGTTATCTAATGTGTTTATCCATTTCTCTTTATATGTGCAGAAATGGGGAGATATTGTATGAGGTCCAGCAGATGATTTCACTCCTCCTGTCTATGCTGCTCAAAATCACAATCATTTTGTATTTAATTTCTGGCAGTTTTTTTTTCATTTCATCTTTGACTCAGAGTGGATGTTTGTGCAAAATTTGAAGAAATCCCCTCAAGGAGTCATGACATATCACATTCACAAGAATAAGACAGACAAGGTCACATTGACTTTGAACTTTTGACCTATGACCCACAAAACCTAATCAGATCATTGTTTAGCCCGAATGGACATTGGTGCCAAATTTGCAGAAATTCCCTCAGGGCATACTGTGGAAGGGAAAGCACCAACCCCAAAATATAATGCCTCTGGCCACAGTTATCACCTTCACTGAAATCTGCATAACATGTAACAGTCAAGTTGTGTGAGGCAGGAACTTGAGAATAAAGTTTTAACTTTAACTTTAACTCCCCTCACTCATTAACGGCCCCTCTGGATGCCAATCGCTTCATTCAGTATCAAAGACTCCAGGGGCCTTTGGAAGTTATTAATTAGCAAGAGGGAGAAAGATTTTTTGTGTGTGTGTGTGCGTGTGTTTTTGTGTGAGTGATCAGTGGTTGGGATGCACTCCTGTCTCATACTTCCCCAATACACACGCACAAACGCAAGCATGCACGCGTGCACACACGCACGTACGCACACATGCACGCACACACACACACACACACACACACACACACACACACACACAATCCTGCTCCCCTGTGTGTTGCATCTTTCTGTTCCCTTCCTCCTGCAGTTGAAAAAGTTTCTAACACTATGGCAGTGTAGCTCAAAAACTATGCAAGATTTTTGGAAACCTTTACAACCTAACCTTGGTGCTACACTCAGAATTTTTCAACTTACAATAAGCAAGTCATTTATACACATAATTATACGTCGGTTTGGTTTGTGTCTGATGATAAATGACTCAATGAATCTTTGAAAATTTGAACTGTGGATTGGTGGACACGCATTTATTACACAAAAGTGTTGAGAAATAAGATGAAAGTGAAACCTTCCCATCATTCTTAGGTACAGCCCTGGCTGTACGCTGTTATTTTTTTTCACATGTTAAAAACAAAAGATGTGCAAGCAGAGCCATTAGCCAAGTTTTGTTTGAACATCAGCATCACAAACTGAGGACCAGAGTTACACCTGAAAATGTGAATTACATGAGAGTCAGCAAGTGATAGTGAGCGCACAGCTTTTGTGCGGGAATACCAGAGTTGTATGGATGAGAAAATGTAGACAAGGTAAAGCAATTCCTTTACCCCATCTCTTACTACTTTAAAATGCTGAAGCAAGGCTTTTAACAAGGTCAAAAATATTAAATGCATTACTCCCCTCCTCACCTCCATCCACTAGCTCCCTGTTAGCCATAGAACTGTGTTTAAGAGCCGGCTTTTTGTCTACAAAGCATAAAACTGTAAGTTTGTGCTTACATTCTGCCCTGTACTACATGTCAAAGATGTGAAAAAGCCTCTTGTTTGACCCCAATTCAGGACTACATGTTCTCTCTGCGTTGTGTAAAGCATGCTGGATGCTTGAAGTGCAACGGGCACACAACTAAAGCTAAACTTAGTTTGAGCTGATAGGATGAGAGAGCTGTTGGGGAGGGATTGTTCATGAAGTTGTTTTACTGGTTGGGTTTTATGCCATTAAAATAGGCTGAAATGATTTAACATAATTTTATGCTATTGTGACTTAACCCTTAAACAACTGAATTGACATTTAGTTTCTTGTGCTGCGTTCAGACACCTTTCATAAGCATTTAAACCTCAGAAACTTGAGCAAAATGGCTTGATTTCTTTTGAAAACATGAGGAAAAACATAATAAGATAATATGACTTAGCAAGAAATGTACTGCAAATTGCAAAAAAAAAAAAAACTTAAAGATACTGGGGGCTATGAGTTATTATCAGTAATTATAAATATGGGAAATATATTCAGAGAAGGGTGTTTTTAATTCTTCTTCTTATTATTATATTTAAATTGTTAAAGGACAAAATATTATTTTTAGCACTTAAAGGTCATTTTTTTGTTAATTTTTGTATATTAGTTTTCTTTTCTCTCTTTTGATTGTTGCTTATTTCCAGGTCATTTTCTTGTAACTTATTTGACTTCTTTCCATGTTTTTGAAATAAAAAAATCAAGCCCATTCACTAAGTTTTCAAAGGGTTAAATGCTTATACGGATACATATTGGATTTTTTATCCCTGTAATTTACTTTACCAACACATCCCTGGCTCTTCCTATTCTTCTAATACATTAACTACTTGTCGAAAATCTATCAGCTTCAGAGGGGGAAACACACGGGATGATCTTTTTCAACAGGCTTTACATTATGTTGAACTCATTAGTGCTCTTGCTGAGTGCATGGCCAGTAATCCTACATGCATTACGACACCAGATCGATGCAGTCAAAATGAAGCCATAAAGTCGATCGAGACGCAGCGGTAAATCGCCTGACAGGGACCCACACATCCTCCTTAATGCCTTGTTTGATATTTGTCTCCAATAAATTGTGACCCATAAAAATAGGTGTAAAAGAGGGGAGAATCCAGCTCGCTATAATATTTACAGGTAGAATAGGTGGAGGGGGAAGCAGAGAGACATTATTTCCTTAAATGAAATAGATCCTGACATCTGGGCGTCCAAGGGCCCCATCCTCCTCTCTCACTCTCTCTCTTTGTAATTACACGACATAATGGTGGTGCAGTCGGCTCGTAATCTCCCATTATAATCAGTCTCGGCTGCCTCCGCTAGCTCTCCACCACGGATTCTAATTCAATATAAATGTAAATGACTGGGGGAGAGAGAGGGAGGGTGGGGAGGTCAGGAGCAGTATGGTGTGTAAATGTTGAGTTTGATCTCCACACAAATCCGTACTTATATTTACTGGAAGTCGTGAACGTCTTAATAATAATATGTACAAATTGAATGTGGACTGTGAGGGCCGTAGTAGTGTGGTCCAAACCAGGCAGTATGTTCCAACTAAACATTAAATTGTTAGCATGATGGGCAAAATGTGATGTGGATTCTTAACTAAAACTCTAACCTTTAAAGGTTTGGGGCCATCTAAGTCTTGAGTCTTCAACACGGGGAGTGTGACCCCTAGTGGGTCCTCAGAGTTACTGCAGGAGGGCCGCCAAATTACCTCTTGATAATTTTTTTCAAAAAGTAAAATGTGTCTGAAAATACACATTAACCATTTGAAACTTGGGGAAATTGACTTGATTTATTTAAAGAAAAATACAATGAGTGACTAATGAAGCAATGACCCAGAAATTAGCAGGAAATGAGTAATAATTACCATACAGTAAGGTTAAATTAGTAAAAAAAAAACCAAAAAAAAAAAAACCTAAAACAAACAAAAAATAAAGCAAACAGACAATCGAGAGCAAAACAAAAACAAACAAAAAAACTACACTAAACAAGAAAATGATCTGAAAAAACTGCCCAAAAACGACACGTTCTTAAGTGACGCCACCCATGAGCGTTGCATGTGGACATGTTCGGTGCCCTCCCGCTGTCTGCCAGCGTATGATAACTTAGCCACTAATTCTGTCCAAGCACGGTCTCATCTGACACTGTCCAGCCATGTTGCAGTCGGACGCGGAAGTTGGGGAGAACCAGTGCCAGGCGCATGCACTATCATTTGCAGTTTTAAACACATGATTAGTGTTGTGATACAGTTTCAGTTATAGAATGAGATCATAGTCAAATTCATCTTTCAGAATTTACATTACAATTTGTTGTCATACAAAATTTAGTGAACTTACTATTCTATTAGTGTCACATCCCTGCCATTAAAGATAGCTTTATTAGGACTTACTGCCCAGTGAGGAATGTTGACTGACAAATTTCAGGTAGCCAATTTTTCTTTTATAATTAATTCATATAATATTGCATTTTGGAATGAAGCCCTTCATCTGTCATGTGGGCTTTAACAAAAGATGATATCAAGTTAATAAAAAATTCAACTCATATAAAAGATCCCATCGAACATGGCACCTTAATACCAGCAAAGTAACTGTGAAAAATCTCATTGCAGCTTCAGTCTGCAGTGAGGAATGAGGCAATATGTTACTAAACTGTATAGCAATTCATAATTCAAAATTCTGTGTAATTAACTTTCTTCTCTGAAGCCTTAATGTGATACCAAATTAAATAAAAGAAGCAGGGGAATATCTATTTAAAGGGCGAGTGAGTAAGAATCACAGGCTGGGTCCGAAATCACTCACTACTCACTACATAGTCCAATATAAAGTGAATTTGCCATTTTGCAGTGCTGTCCAAATGTATAGACGGAATTATATACTCTATATAGTGGACTCAAAGTATCCCACAATGCATTGTGAAAAGTAGCCTAGTGTACAACCAGGATCATTAACCAAGCTACAAGCTATCTATCCCATAAAGCATTGTGCTGATGGAACAGATGGGACAGATGCAGAGAACTTGGATGATATGTTTATGTTTTTTTTTTCCACCAGTTTCTTAGCCATGTAATAAACTGTCAATTTATAGTCTAAAGAGATTAAAATATATTGGCAACTAATAATTCTCCAGTCATCAACGTTACTGTAAAAAAGAAGGCTAATAACAGCTAATAATAAATCTGAAATTGCTGCCATGCATATCAGCTGTATTGAAAGCTGCAGTAAAATACTGTTTGTTATTATCTGTAGAAAACTAGGCATATACAAGCACTGTGTATAAAGCTGATAGCTTAGCAGCCACCTATATCTAACAGTTATTAACAAAACCTCACTAATCAATATAATAGATTTTGTTTGTTCAACCTGTACAAAAACTGATAGATATACCTCTAGATATACCTCTACACAGCTGTATGCCTCTGTGCACCAATCATGTTGCACTTACAGTTTCACAAACAGAACATCTATACAATCAGAACAGTTTCAAGGTTGTTTTGAGTTATGGCCATAAACATTATGGAGTTATATGAGGTCACTGTGACCTTGACCTTTGACCTTCAACCACCAGATTCTAACTAATTTATTCTTAAGTCCAAGTGGATGTTTGTGCCAAATTTGAAAAAAATCCCTTAAGGTGTTCTTGAGATATCACTTTCACCAAAATGTAAGGTCACTGTGACCTTGACCTTTGACCACCAAAACCTTATCAGTTCATCCTTAAGTCTACTTGAATGTTTGTGTCAAATTTGAAGAAATTCCCTCAAGGTGTTCTTCAAGATAGAGTTCACAAGAATGAGACATACAAGGTCACAGTGACCTTAAACTTAGACCTATGACCAACAAAATCTAATCAGTTCATCCTTGAGTTAAAGTAAATGTTTTAGTGAATGTGAAGAAATTCCCTTAAGGTATTCTTGAGATATCGCCTTCACAAGAATCAGATGGATATACAAACATATGTATGGACAACCCGAAAACATAATACCTTTGGCCTCGGCGGTCATAAACGTGGAGGCATGAAACATGCTTCAGTTTTACGGGGGATTATAACCACAGTATTTCTTGACTGGGACCACTACCTTCTGGGAGTCTCTGGTTTTCTAGGAAAGGCTCCCTGCCAAAAAATTGTCCAGTGCACAAGCACTTATAAAAGCAAAATGCTTACACAAATTTTTACACTCCTTGTGCAGTATGGTGCAAATGCAAGTGGTATCCATCTTATCTAAAGAGGGGACTGTGTTTTCAACAAAAAACCCCAAAACAAAACAAAAAAAGGACATAGAAGCAATGAATGTGTGTTTTGGGGGGTTATTCACTGTCCAGCGGGACATCTTTCTGTCCCTGTGTGATATTTACTTCTAGTGCCACAAAAATGTGTATGTGTGTGTGTGTGAGAGTGTGTGTGTGCTTGTGTGTGTATGTTTATCTGTGTACATGGTGGTCAAAATGCAGGCAGTGCACTGCAATGTAATGCAAGGCTGAATGCAAGAGACAGTTACTCAGCAGCAGGCAGTCCCTTAGACAGACAGAGCAAAGACAATATTGTCCTTATCTTGTAGATTTACAGCATATGCACAGAGAAGCACTCTGTCTCCATCCAGCCATGCTCGGACTTATAGAATAATAATAATATAGGTAAAAATAAAAGAATCACAGTGACATCTTATGGCCATTTGGGATAAAACAGACAGACACATGGACGGACAGATGGAGCAGGCAGACTGATAGAGAGAGAAAGAGAGAGAGAGAGAGAGAGAGAGAGAGAGAGAGGGTCAGACAGGCAGACAGACAGGACACTGAGCTGGTGTCTAACACTGTCTGATTTGGAGGCCGGCCAACTAGGGGAAAACTGTCAGACACTGGCAGGAAGCTGCTGATTAATCTGAGCAGTGATGGAGAAAAAAATCCTGAGAGAGCTAGGAAGCAGTGTGTGTGTGTGTTTGTGTGTGTTTGAAGAAGGAGACAGACAGAGGGAAAGAAAGGACAAGAGAGAGAGAGAGAGAGAGAGGAAGGCAGCAAAATATGACGAGGTGTGACAAAAGGTACAAAGAGGGACAGAAAGCCATTTATTGTCATGTTGTGGATAGTTTGTATCATTTTTATTCAACTGATTCTGCAGCACTGCTCATCCAAAATTCAATCCAATAAAGCAAATTGAATCGAAATTGAACAGAATAAAGAGAGCAGAGAGAAAGGAGTGAAAGGATAAATTAGGGACTGAGCGGGAGGAAAAGACAGAGAGGCAATGAGAGAAAGAAGAAGAAGAGACAGCAATGAAGATTCGGAGAGGTGTGATACAATATAAAGAGGAGAATATTTGGAGGGAACAGGAAAATTGATGTGGGTAAACTAGAAGATATGTGTTGTAAAAGGTGTAAAGAGGTATGAGAGGAATCAAAGAAGGACAAGTGGGAGAGGAAAGAGAGACAGGGAGAAAGGAAGTTTGGTGTTTGTTTAATAACAAGTCCACTGTTAATTCCGGCATACATCCAGACACCATGCAACACTTATTTTGACAACACGTCAACTTGGAAAAAAAAAAAAGATTGCACTCGTTGCCCTTGTTGCCCACGTTGGATTTGGTATAAATGGGAGCTGTGACAGGCTAGTTGCTGACATTGAAATTGTGTGAACTGGATGGCTATTTAGAAAATTAACACTGAGTGCTCAATCCATTCGTTCAATTTCCACCGAATATTCAGGTCCATGTCACAGTGTCAGGTAGTCCAGATGTCCTTCTCCTTCTTTGGGGTTATTTCGTAGCATTCTCAGGCCAGATGGGACATGTAAACAATCCTGTGTGTTCAGTGCATGGTCTTCTCCTGGCTGGATCAAGCATCAACATCCAAGGCTGAAAAATGAAGCCAATGCGGAGGTGCCAAAAACTGCAGCTCCTTGAATGGCCACTTGAGGTTGGCTCCAAGAAAAGAGTCAATCTCCATAAACCCCTATATTTAAATACCTGACTTTATAGCGGAAATAAACATGTTTACAGCCAAAAAACTGCTTTGGTCTCTTTACCTGAATCCACACATTCATGACAACTCTAAGTAATGTGTTACGTTTTCTAAAGGCCCAAAGTTACGCACAATTAAGGGCGGCTTGAAAGGAAGGCTGTCTACGAGGCGTCGCTACAGTCTATATGTCTATATATCAGATCTACCCCTCGCTCTTCAAAAGCTCCAACCCCTTAATCTAAATTCGCCCCCCCCCCCCAAAAAAATGGTAATGGCCAAAATGCCGAACTCAAGGCCACAGTCCGTAAACCAATGGATGACGTCACAGTAGTTACGTCCATTATTTTTACAGTCTTTGGATTGGTACCCAGATTAATTCAATACCTCAATATCTTTGTTCTTTTCAACAAAAGGTGCCGTGGTCCCACTCTAAACTCCTTCCAAATGTCCAGACTGCTCATCTCACAGAATTATAATCATTTTTAGGCACTTTTTCTCCAAGCCACTTCCTTGTTAATTTTTAACTTTACTTTCTTTCTGTTTTTACCATTTTACAGGTAATACTCCAGTAATTTTTTTAAACTTTTTTTGTGCTGATTTTAGGACTATTTCTTATTCTTATATTTCTTCTTAATTGCTAATTGCCCTCCTGCCATGTTTTTGAAAGAAATCAAGCTCAGGTTTCAAAGGGTTAAAATATGGTGTATGTGTTGTACCTTTAAACTTCTGAAGCAAAAACTTTCTTTTTCAAATTCAAGTATGAATATGAGATGCAAACTGTTGCTTTTCAAGATTGCTTCTTGCCAGATATATTTTTGCTGGCATTCTACAATGTGATTTACTCACCCACTTACATTTGGCCAACACAGAAACAAATATATTCCATATATGAAACAGGGAGAGGAATTCACCGCCTGTTCTCTCATAGGAATGTGTTTTCCTTCACTGGTCATCATCTGGCCCAGACAGGCTTTCATTACACTGTCATTTGTTTCACCTCTCTCCCCTCCGAAAATCACATCCACACAACACAGAATCACTTTGAAATGGCACAGCAGCCATTGGCGACCCGAGGAGATTTGCAATTCAGATTCAGATCACCTTGGTGAGAGAAAAGGTTTAAATATTTAATATCGAAAAGTCCAAATGTGATCCTGTGTGATTGCATGTCATGTCAATAGCAAGTTCCTTTTAATTACTAATTTAAAGTGCCGTAGGTGATTCACTCACCCTCCTGTTGGCCAACACTGATGCAGAGAGTCAGCTTTCTTTTTTCCCTCCACAGATGCACTGTGGGAGATCACCTGTCAAGAGACTTGCTGCTTTTCTGATCTTGATCTAAATGAGTGCCGTGCTTCTCTACTCGTCACACATTTTAAGATGTCAGCCCACACATACAGAGGCGAACATATATGACTACATGCATGCAGTCATTTCAAAGAGTATTTAAGTGATGAGGTATTAGCTACTGGCAGACAGGGGTGGTGGTCCCTCTTTTTAAGAAGGGGGACCGGAGGGTGTGTTCTAACTACAGGGGGATCACACTCCTCAGCCTCACTGGTAAGGTCTATTCATGGGTACTAGAGATGAGGGTCTGTCGGACAGTCGAACCCCGGATTCAGGAGGAGCAATGCATTTTTCACCCCGGTCATGGAACTGTGGACCAGCTCTGGACCGTTGGCAGGATCCTTGAGGGTGCATGGGAGTTTGCCCAACAAGTCCACATGTGCTTTGTAGACTTGGAGAAGGCATTCGACCATGTCCCTCGGGGAGCCTTGTGGGGACTGTGAATATAGGGTTTTGGACCCCCTGATACGGGCTGTCCGTTCCCTGTATGACCGGTGCCAGAGCTTGGTCCGCATTGCTGGCAGTAAGTCAAACTCATTTCCGGTGAGGGTTGGACTCCGCCAGGGCAGCCCTTTGTCACCGATTCTGTTCATAACTTTTATGGACAGTATTTCTAGGTGCAGCCAAGGTGTTGAGGGGGTCCGGTTTGGTGACCTCAGGATTGGGTCCCTGCTTTTTGCAAGGACCCAATCCGATTTACCGGTCGATTTACCAGTAGATCTTCGTTCCTACCCTCACCTATGGTCACGAGCTTTGGGTAGTGACAGAAAGAACAAGATCGTACAAGCGGCCGAAATGAGCTTCCTCCGTTGGGTGGCTGGGCTCTTCCTTAGAGATAGGGTGAGAAGTTCGGTCATCCGGGAGGAACTCAGAGTAAAGCCGCTGCTCCTCCGCGTTGAGAAGAGCCATATGAGGTGGCTTGGGCATCTAATTAGGATGCCTCCCAGACACCTCCCTGGTGAGGTGTTCAGGGCACGTCCCACTGGTAGAAGACCCTGGGAAAGACCCAGGACATGCTGGAGAGACTATGTCTCTCAGCTGGCCTGGAAACGCCTTGGGATCCCCTGGGAAGAACTGGACGAAGTGGCCAGGAAGAGGGAAGTCTGGGTTTCCATGCTTAGGCTGCTGCCCCCGCGACCCGACTCCGGATAAGCGGAAGAAGATGGATGGATGGATGGATGGATGGATGGATGGTATTAGCTACTTGAAAGTAGGACTGCCACTAATGCTTATGTTCTGTATTGACTTTTTTGATTACTACTTTTTTTTTTCAATTGATGGATTAGTTTTTTAGATAAAGCAAAAAATACTCATTTTCCCACATTCCTTTGTTAACAGTGGCTTGCCATGATAAAAAAATTGCTGCCACAAATTTATCTTATATCTTTTGAGATGGACCCTTCATTAGAAGAATTTTTGGAATATAAATATATGTACTATACATATATATATTTGGCTATGCATTGTATCACAGAGCGCAGAGTGTACTCTGGGCACAGACTGAGCAGTAGAACACCAGGTGCAGTGAAAGTCAAACTTAACTGTTTATTATATTGAATCTAAAACTTTGCTTTCACTCCCAGTAGGTGCTCCTCTCATCCATTATTTGATCTGATCAGCTCTGAATGGATAGGTAGACTAATTATCCACCCCATGAGAACTCATGGAGAGCTCTGCCTGCACTGTGTTCACGGAACCATAAAACCCTCCAAATTTAGAGAGGGGACGCAGAATGATACAAAGGTACACTCACTTCCAAAATAAAATAAAATTCAGCAGCTATTGCCACATACACACTAAAGTGACAAGTCCAACACTAATCCCTAGTACATGTAATACCTGTGAAGACTTAGCTTTTTAAACTGACATTTATATCTACTTTAAGTTCAAGTTTAGCTGAGATGTGACGGATTCCACATCCAAACAGCATATAAAAAGTGAAGAGCTGCCAAAAAATAAAAATAAAAAGTGTCCAACCTGTATGATACTCTTGACAACAGTAGATGCTGTATGCAAGTGTAATCTTGTAGCTCCAAAACAAATAACCACTGCAGTGGAAAAAATCTCTTTTCTCATTACTTTTGCCCTGTGAAAATTCAAGAAATATGTTTGGAAAAGTCAAATTGCCCCTTTTGGCTTCAAACAGGGCACCAAAAAAAGTTTTTGGCTTGCTCACTAATGGAGGATGGCAGTCACTTTAATGGCAACCAAGATTCACTGCAACAAAAAAAGCATCAACATTTTTGAAGAAACATCTCAAACCACTCCTGCTGCAAATTCTCATCTTTTGATACATGTATCCAATATAGTACAAACACTGAGAGAGAATCAGAAATGATTCCACCAGTTTTCATGACCAAGCTCATCAAGGTGGTAAATCACATTATAAACAACCTCTGCTTGTCCCGACAATTGAGGAGCCATTTTGACAGAAAAGCACTCTTCCTCCCTCTCCTCCTCCTCCTCTCTTGGTTTTAAGATTGCATAGCACTGACTGAAGAATGAGCTGCGTTCATCTCACAAAAAAGGCAGGTAAGTTAAGCCGCACTTTTCATTCTTCCATTAAAGCCCAGAGAATGAATCTCCAGATAATACTCGCACCTTTGGCCTCGGGAATTGAAAAGCCCCCGTGTGTCTGCTGAATGCGAGGCCATATTGGATCTGGGAAAAAGGCCCCAGACGCCATTACAGCTCATTTAAAGTTAAAGATGAAGCTTTTTTTTTGCCCTGGGGTGTATAGAGTCTCCTCAGAGAGGAGGGCTGATATTAGCTACAGCCTTCAGAAGAACAGACAGGAGGGAAGCCTTTTAAAACAATGCAGCACTTCTGTGAGCCATACACTGGAACGACTTTATGGTTTAGACCCGTGGAAAAAAAAAGTTTTGACTTAACCTGTTAACACTATGTCAAACTGTGATAAAGCTGTGACCTAAAGACTGAAAAAGATTAGGCTGAAAAAGGTATTTTAAAAAAAAAAATCAACTGGGTTAAAATTGTGCAATGTAAAGTACAAATAATTTAAAATTAAAAATTTTACATTAGATGATATTAGTTTTGTTTGTATCCATCCAATAATCTTTTTACATCTGTATCACTACTGTATGGACCTAATTAATTTGATCAAGTGCCAAGTCTTATGGTGTTAGAGATGTTCATACTATAAATAAATCATGGCCCCGTTTACACCTGGTATTAACATGTGTCTTAGGTGATCCAATCACAAGTGTGCAGTGCTAAATACAAGCGTAAATGACCACCAAGAGTCATTGTGCTTCAGTCAGTCAAAAAAATTGTTGAGGTGGTTTGTAACAAAAGACTGTATATAAAGATGATTGACAAAAGATCTCAATTGCCACCTGCTGGCTGGCTGTATCATAGGTCATAAACTCCACCCCCTCTATGTTAGTTAATGGGACATGGACCAAACTAAAAACTCAAACAGCAAATAATTTTTCCCCAAGGATGGTTTCTGTTATTCTGGTTTTTGATTGTTAATGCGCAGACTCTGGTTCCAACTGACGTCACCAGCACAAGATGGCAGCGGCTGTATCCAGGATATTTTGGCTTCATTTTTGTCTAATGGGAGGAAGGGGGGAAGGATTGTCCATCTTTTCGTTTGGAACACATTTGACTGCATGTCCTTTGAAGCATCATGATGCGTCCCCAAAAAGGACAACGTCATCAGTGCAGAATGTGGCAGTTGTTTTGTTGACGACGGGCTAACAGTAAAAAATTTGCCCATTTTAGGACAAGTTGGACAAATTAATAACGATCAATTGTTTGCCCTATGAAAGTATACATGTTGAATTCTGCTGACAATGACATCTCCAGCTGTACAGACTCAACTGCTTATGTAACTGATGACAAATAGGGAGCGGCTAGCAAACATATGGACGTAATTACCCATTGACCTTCTAGTCTGGCTGACATAGGCAGTTACAAATCTGAACAGTCAAGAGGTCAGCTCGAGACATATGATAGACACAGGTGTGAACAGCAATGTGTCTCGACTTTCCACTTGTGTTGGGATCACCAAAGTTAACACCAGGTATAAACAAGCTCAGAGGAAATCAATGCCTGTTTGGAATTGTAGAAAAAGCACATTTAAACTTAAAAACACAACAGCGTGGTTTGCAAAATTAGAAGTTAATACGCAAATTAACTCTGTGGATGAGGACCCGCTCCCCATGTAGATATTAGCGACTTATTCTCGGGTAACGAAAACATGATTCTCATTTTTTGATGATTCTACACTAAAGAAAATATACTTATATTATATTACACTTCTGCCGGTATATCTCCCTAGATCCTACACACTGAAGTTAATTACAACATACATGATGTGAGAACTGGGTTACCAAATTAATAAATAAATAAATAAACAGCAACAGAAAATCCATAAATTTAAGTAAGTGTCCTACACCTACTAACGTATATATCTGTCCTAAAAATCCTTGTGTGTGCTTATACAAAATCTGAGTGTGCTTTCTATGTATGTACGTGTGTGTTTCTGACAGTGTGTGTGTGTTTATCCCGTTGGCATATGCAAGTGTTCTGTGTGAGTGTGTGTGTGTGTTCACCCAATCAGCTGTATGAGGAAACACACCCACTTCAACTTCTTACCAAAGCCGCTTCCCCCCGATTGGCTGCTATGCATCAGGCACGCTGCTCCGCCATTGGTTTGGACACAAGGAGGAGGCAGTTTGTTGCTGTTGCTAAGATCCTGTTGCTAGGTTCCCAGCTGTTGCTAGGAGACATGTGATGCATTATGGATGGTTGGTTTTCTTGTGGAGGAGCGAATCTGAAATGCTGATGACTGGACTCGCACTCATTACTCTGGCTGCCTCGCTATCACTCTGTCTTTATCATTTTCTATCACACTCGGTATATCCATCATTCTCTGTCTCTGTCACTCAGTCATTCTGTCTCTTTGTCATTCTGACACTAGTTCAAATTAGCATTAATGGCATGACCATATTTAAGTACAGCATTGCCAAAGTAGGTTTTACAAGGTTTATTCAGATGAGATTAATATTCAAAGGGCAGGGGGGTCTTAAAATATTTGCCCTGCCCATCTGTAATTAAACTTGTCTTTCCAGACAGCCCCCGTACAACATGAGGAGTATTTGTCCTTTTCTCACATTAATCCTTAGACCTTATGGTCGCTCATCTCAGTCAGAGTACTTCTCTACTCTCCCCATAATGACATACAATGTATTTTGTCTTCTTGTTTGAAGGACCTGTTAATTATGGGAGGACCAACAAGTAGCCAAAGAGGTACATAAAATTTTAGGGGGAAGAAAAGTCACCCAAACATGCTGTATGTTTTCCAGATTAGATTACTGACAAGTGGATGCAATACGAGCATATAAGAAACCTGAGTAAATTGACTGGATTTTTTTAAAATGGAAATGGCAAAGAGCAACTTAAAAAGAAATGGCCCAAAGATTTGCAAGAAATTAGTAAAAAGTTACAAGTAAATCAATTTAAATAAGCACAAAAAAGACAATCAAAAAACAAAAGAAAAAATGACTGTAAGAACAAGGTAAAACTAAAACATAAAAAAAAGTTTAAACAAAAAAAATCAAATAATTCCACCCAGCTAATTTTCAGGTGATATTCTCATCACCTTTTACTTTTTTTTTTTTTTTTTGCCAATATGTAGGAAATTTCTTGGCAAGTTGTTCATTGCTTTTTCCCCCATGATGTTTAAAGATATCAAGCCAATTTCTCCAGTGTCAGGGTTTGGAACAACCACATTTAAAGCAAAATGTAATTGCGACCATTCTCTAACCTGTAATGTTAATCATTGTACTACAGACCACTGTCCACAACCTTGAAGAAGTGCACTACCTGTCACCACAAGCAGCCAAGGAAAAGGTACAAAAAGGGAACACAACTTGTACTGTGGTAAGGTGAGGGCATAGAGGATTGATGATGTTATAATGAATTACATTGCAATATCCGCAATACCATTTGTTAACTGATTCACTGCTTTCTTTTTTTTTGACTGGGTATTGTAATGGTTTGACCTCTCTCATAACTTGAGTGAGGTGGCAAAGGAAAGACTTTCCATTTATGAAGATAAAATGGAAAGCAATAAATATAACAGTAAATCAAACCAATAGAAAATCCCGCAGGTAAGATGGTAAGTAGAGCTCACTTTCCTCTTCTAGGTTTCTCCTCCGTAGGTTAAGTTTAGGCAAACTATCCTGGTTGGATGGTTGGTTAAGGTTATGACAGATCACTTTTTGATTAATTAACATATTTTGGGGTGATGGGTTGTAACTATTTTGATTGTAATTTTCTTTAGTTAACTTTTTTCCCCTTTTGTTTCACAGGGTAAAAAAAACAATTATGAAACCAAAGTACCCTCAGTATATATTAGGCGACACTTCAGTTTAGTTCAAGTTCAGTTCCAGAACTTTAACAGGAATAATTTTCACATAAAGAACAAACCACTGTGCCAGTCAATTTGACACCATAACAAAATGACTGCATAAATAACACCCCAGGGCTAAATGCTTATCTACACAAAAATAAACAGCTTTTGTCCTGTTGAGCAGCATTCAGCATACATGACAAGGAACTGCACTTAATAGCCTACATACTGTAGCATCTGCTGTGTTTTAAAATCTGAGCATCTACATGGAAATCTGTTGGAGGAAAGTGGAGGTGGTACTTCTCACCACCTCCACTTTCTCACCTTCCATCAAGCAAATAGCAAAGACTTTGATCAGGCAGCGAGGCAGCTCTTTGATGCACAATGATCCAGCATGCCTTTTGAGTAGTGAGGGAAATATTGGCTGCAGCACCTCTGTGCACTGACAACATGAAGGTAATGATGCTCATTTTGTACAGTGCACTTTACATTTGAAGCGTGATGCTGGCGGTGTTATCTTGGAAAGAGTGTAGCAGTGGAATTGACTTCACAAGGTTATCATCCATACAAGCAATTCACTGTGCTCTGTGAATATTCATGAAATTCTAATATAATTAAGCAAGAGAGACATGATGCAAAAGGAACTGATTTAATTTTTCTGTTTAAAGCATTTTTTGTTTGCTTTTTAGATATGACTCTACGATGCCTCAAATACCACCACTTTGTCACTCCCGGCTTCTGATGCTGTCACATAAGGCCCCTCGTGTCGGATGCACAGCTGTCTCCTGGGTGAAACATATATAAAGATGGACAACATGACAGCTCCCGATAAGTGAAGCTAAAACTTCTTGATTGCCCCCTGGTGGCTGGCTGCAGTATAGCTCTTAAACCCCGCTGCCTCCATGGTAGTGGATGGGACAAACAGAAATGTCAAATATATTTTTCCAAAGATGGTTTCTCATATTTCAGGTAGTTCTTATCACTGATGTTTAAGTGTTTGTTTTTTTTTATTAGTTTAGTTTATTCTGTCTTTTGACTCTATAAAAAGCAGGTCTGATGTAATGATTGATAACTGTCTCTCAATGTGTGTGTGTGTGTGTGTGTGTGTGTGTGTGTGGATGTCAGTCACTGGGCTTGCAATTGGTCAGACGTGTGCATCGGCAGGGACTCAGTACCGGAGAGGGAGCTACTGTGCAGTCTCTGGGTTCAAATAATGTCACCAGTACAAGTATCTGGGACATTTTGGTTTCAGTTTTATGCATGACAGTCAGCATCTTTTTGGTAAGTAACAATACATTTTGTTGATTTTCCATGTAACTGGTTTCCGTGTAACTTAGAACCGGGATTAAAAGACAAACTATTCTGACGGGGGAATTAAATGCAGGTGGAGGCAAAGGGCAAAGAAGCTGAGGTGAGGGGAATATGGTGATTAGGCAGAAGAACAGGCACAGAGCTGATTGGCTGAGAGAAACTCAGAAGCAGTGAATGACTAATGCGGCTGATGTAGCACAGGTGTGTAGCTGGGCAAATGAGGAGAGGCAGTGCAAGATCACAGGAAACCATAAACCTTAAACAGAGACTCCAAAACCAAGAAACACAATCTTCTTAATAATATAAAGACTAAACGACAACAGAAACAGACTAACTATTATTGTCAACTTAAATGAGTCAGTTGGACAGGCGGGAACTCGACACAGCGGACATCTGGCCAGAGTCAGGCTCTAAATTATGTGCCAGCGTAAGATGGCAGCTGTCCTATTGGGGATATTCTGACTTCATTTTTGTACAGAGGGGATTAGTGGAGATGAGTCGTCCATCTCTATATATAGTCTACGATATATGCTGAGGGGAAAACAAACAAAAAAAGTAATGACCAGCATAGCTGGTGACCACACAACCAGCATATGTTGTGTTTTGGTGATGGGATTGTGATGGCCAGCATGGGATACTGTGCTAGATGTTGGTGATGGTAGCATGTTCACGAGGTTGGAGTGCTGGTATGCTGCACAACCTCACTGAATGTTGGCATGATGATAAAAGCCACAGGGTTTTACAGTAATAATATAAGCACATTAAAAGAAGTATGCAACAATTAACATTTCTTCTACCCCCCCTTTCTCACACACAAACACGCGCACACACACACACACACACACACACATACGGACATGTGTCTGTCTGCCTTGTCGGGATTCAAAGACAAGCAGGTATTTTCGACGCGCAGACTTGAGCAATTTTCAAAGATAAGAGCTACGACTGAGTGGCTCCTCAGCCATCTGGGTGGAGTGTGTGTGTATATGTGTGTGAGAGAGAAAGTGTTATAAAGAGATACATAGGAAGAAAGTGAGTGTGTGTCTGCGTATGATTGCCACAGTGGGGAGTATGTCAGCTAGTGTGTGTGTACACTTGTGAGAATTAGGATTGTGCAAGGTGCTGGGATGTGTGTTTGTGTGTGTGTGTGTGTGTGTGTATGCCAGATCCGTGACAAGCCAACTGTGACAGGCTCTAATAGCTCTCGAACACATCCGTCTGAACACGCCGCTGCTCGTTGTGTGTGCGTTTTCTCTGTCTGTTTTATCTTTGGCTCCGTTATCACTTCAAGTCTTCTCCTCCGTTCCCAGCTCAGCGCTGCTCTCCTCCACTGCCAACGCCACCGGTGCGAGACAGATAGAAGAGGAAGTTGGCCGAGAAATGGCATCGATAGAAAGTTCTGCTCGGCGGCGAAACTCTGAGCTCAGACCTTTAGTAAACACAGGGTGCCCATGTTAGCGTGTGACAGTAGATTTGAGCCGGTCGATGAACTGAGGAGGTCGCTAACATCCGTCTTCACACTCACAACCTCTAAGCTGCCCCAGATATTATCTGAGGGGAAAATGGCTCAGAGTGAGTGACAGTGTGGGGATGTGAACCAGCCACTTCCAACAGTCAGTGTTGATTTTATCAACATTTAACCAAGACTGCAAGCTTCCTGTATTTAATCAAGAGTTTTAATATTATACATGTAAAACCAAGTAATCTTTGAGTCATTTTACAATATTGGCGCTTTTCCACTACATGGTACCGGCTCTACTCTACTCTACTCGCCTTTTTATGGTCTTCCATTAGGAAAAAGTACCTGGTACCTGGTACAACCTTTTTAGTACCTGCTCTGCTGGGATTGTAAAAACAGCCGACCGGGTACTAAGAGGTACTAAAAGGTGACGTGGACACACTGCAGACCACTGATTGGTCAGAGAGAAACGTCACCACGTCATCAATGCACAGATGGAATACTCTGAACAGCGCAAACATCAAATGCATTGATGAGCCGCGGTCTTGTATCACTTTTCTTCTTTCCCAAAATGGCAACCAGAAAGATGACGCCGTGGTTGCTTGAGGAGGTGCAAACATTCCTCACCTTGCTGGCCGACAAGCGTATCCAGCGAATGCAAGTCTGTGTGTATGCATAGTTCAAATTACAGAAGAGCAAAGGGCAGCTCGGCTCCTCCAAGACATTTAGGGGTAGCTCTAAAAAATGGTTCACTATTGTGTTACAGATTATATATTTTCTGCACATAAGGGTTCCTTAAATAATAAAAAAAAGGAAGTAATATGTCAATGTGTTTATTCACTCTTTCCATTCCATTTCCGAACATCTGTCTCCACGTGTTTATCCCTGCTGTGGCTATCTGTGTGTGAAGCGGTGCTGCGCTCCACTTCCTACATTTACGTAGTCACCTGAACTCCTCATCATCTGTCAGAAGGGACAGAGAGAGAGAGGAAATGATACTGGCGGGTATTAGTAGAATCTTTTTCGCAGTAACCCTGTTATTGACCGCGTACTGCTGCACACTTTATGAATGTTACATGTTGTAGTAGAGATGCCCACCGCAAATGGGGCTCCCCCGAAGTAAGAGTGTCCTACAGCATCGCTATGACGACCAGCTACACTGAGCCTATACTATCTTCAAATGGAAAACGACAACCAGAAAAGTACCCGATACCAAAGGCGAGTAGAGAAGAGTAAAGTAGAGTAGAGCCAGTACAATGTAGTGGAAAAGCGCTCCATGTCATCATCTTTTCCTAAACCACTGTAACTTTACTTGACTAAAGATAAAAATACTTTACTAGCCAAAACCTAACTTTTGTTACTTTGCTTGACTAAACCTAACTGTCATAATTTTAAACAAAACTTAGGCTTTTTGAAAAAGTAGTTGTTTAAATATAAAACATTAACCCTAACCAAACTGTATGCTGGATTGGTGCCTATTTTGTAAATATACTGTATAACCACATTTTAGTATATTGGGGATTTAACAAAGTAGTATAAAATTATATATTAGTATATTTAAAACAAAACACAAGGAGAATTTTTAAAAAAGTCATTTAACAATTACAGTCTAATCTAATCTGTAAAAACAGCACATATATATATATATATATGTATGTATATATACATATACACACACAGAAATAAAATAAAAGACATCACCTAGCAACACCAAAACATTTTCAGCTGCGATCGTCCTTCATGTCCACCAACACACATCATATCTATCACAGTCCTATTCTCCTACTAATTTTCCCACGTGCACATGTCAGTCCGCTCCGGCAGCCGCACATCATTTGTAATTATGCAAAACAGTCCTTTCTCGTCGCACGGAGGAAAGCAATTTTTCTATGCAAATGGTTAAATTCCCCGTGAGGGCCACCATTGGATGCGTGCTTATAAACGCGCTAATGATGAGTGACGGCGAGTGATATTGGGGTCACCGCACGTGTGACACCGATGAAAATGATCAACTAAATGCCAGAAGTGTCCTCACAACGGGTGAACCGCGTAGGGGAGATGGGGCCGAGTTGTACAGCCGTGGCCATTAGTAATCCAATTGGACGAGGCAGTAATGAGAAAAGATCTGTGGGGTGATTTGAATTAAAGAATTTATTTTTTCCATTTTAATAATTTCCTTCAAGTCTCTTTGAGAGGAAGGTTGAAGTGATAATTGTTCAGATTCTGCACAGTTCCATACAAAGACACCTGCACATTATATGATCTTAATTGGGTTGTGGTATCATTGGAAATTGGGCTCAAATCATTTAAAATGCCCTCGTTCACCTTCATTCGGAAGATTTTACACCAGTGGAAAGACCCCACGATGGCCACACACATCAGTTTAGCCATTAGGCAGAAGCTTGGATTTCGGGGGCATTTACTTCAAAAATGCAGGTTTTGAACTCCAGAGACAGGCTGGGAATAATCAGCATGAAGAGATGACTAAAATTAGCAAGTTATGTCATCATTACCTCCACTTTTGTTCAGGACTGATGAGATATGGATTTCCATTCCTTTTTTTCTCACTTATCTAGCATTCTGACTGTAACTCTGTTGTCAAGTGCCCACTTTAGCGCTGGTGTGCACACAGCTGCAAAAGGAGTGACATATGGATTAGTGAAAAAGAAAACCTAACGCTGCATGCACGGTGACATGTTATTGTTTCGACAGCCCAAAATTCCAAAATCCCATAGTTTGAAAAATGTCCCATTGGACCATAAGCCAATAGGCATTTGTTTACGGAAAACAGGCTGTCAAAAATATGGTCTTTCAGTTCAATGGGGCGTTTTTTGGGACAACCGAGGATTTGAAATTTTGGGCCATCGGAGCAATGCACAATCCCCACATGCACAACTTTGCAATGCATTGTCAGATAAACAAAAACCGAAAGTTTTACCCCAGTGGAGGTTGTGTGACAGACAGCCATTGAATGTGATGCAGTTTTTCCAGACTACCATATGTTGAAAGTGTCCATACATACAGAATTATACCCTATGTGAAAAAAAAATATTTATGTATATTGACTTTCGTTAAAAAAATAAACCATTTAATTTTGTAGTGTTACATTAGCTGAAGTACGATTTATATTTGTGATGACTATGATGAATTTTTTTTTATATCCAAAATTCTAAGGTGAGAGAGAGAACACACGCAGATGCAGAAACATCTTCAACTTGATGACACAGATAATTTGACGGCACATGCACAGTAAAAGCTCACAACACGATGAAAACTGTTTACAAAGGCTCCTAAAAAGTGATGCACAAGGTTGGGAAACATTTGCTGGTTATATTATTTGTGACTAATTAAGTTGTTGAAGTCAGCTTGCCATCAGACTGGTGTTGAAAAATCCCCCCAAATTTTGTGTGTGGCTTATTTAATATTTTGATCACATGATTCAAATACATTGCTTATTACCAAATTCAGACAAATTTAAAACACCATAGCAATAACATTTGAATCACAGGAACACAATGTTTAATGCAGCCAAAAAACTCCCCCAAAACCATACATTTCAGGTGATTTTCTGATTGTGATGGATAGCTGACTTGAATAATTTAATAAGCCCAAAACCATGGCAACAAAGAATGTGCCCCAGCTGTGAGCATCACTGTTTGAGTCCCCCTGGAAACAGTTTCTGTTGTGAACTTCTTGCAGCTCCTTACCTAAATACTGGGTAATGGTTATGTCATTAAATTAATGTTTTTGTGTATCATCAAATAGGTGATTTTTTCCAAATGCTGTGCAAGCTTTATATTATGGTCACAATAACAGTTCTCTGTTTGGTATTAAAGCCAGGGATACCTGGATAGAGCAAGAACTAGTCTTTCCTCAATGTTATTCTGGTGATTTTGTCCAAGTTTGACAAGCAAGGAGCTCAGGATCCAGGATTACGTCAAGAAAAACTGATCCAGTGAAAAAGCAGACCAAGTGGATAGTTATGAATGCAACGTAAGATCTTGTTGTAAGACTAGTTTATACTGTTCAAATCCTCCATTTGAATGAGGCCATGTATGTGCCCTTTACAGCGACTTGTGCAACAGAGTCTGCTCATGCTGGAAGCTCCCAGGTGAGACATTTTGAACCTGTGTTTTTATGACTGAGTTTTATTTTATATATTCAGTAAAATCAGATAACCAGTCTGACTATTATGGCTGTGAATGTGCATGTATGTGATTGCTTTTCATTGTAAAACCGCTACCATTTCAGAGATGATGAGTCTGACTGTCTTTAAACACCTTCTATTAATTACAGTCACAGAACATCCAACCATGTGCACACGCTCCTCGCAGACTCATGTACAAAAGGGGACAAAATATTTGAACCACTGTAGTGAAACTGCAGACATCTTGTTTCGGAACAAAACTCTTGCTGCATCCATCTGTGAACTGCTGTAAGCCTTTTTGTATTTCTTCACGCTGCAAGAATAACAATGGCCCATTAGCAGCCCTGGCAGTGACACGGCAAATAGCTACTCCATAGTTCTACAAATAACAGCAGATGATTTTGAACTGCACACAGACGTGACTGCTGACTTTCAGCAAACCTCATTAGCTAGAAGGAGAATTACTGACGATATTTCCCTCTACGCAGTGTGAGGACTAAGAGCAACAATGATATCTTGTTTAGATGTTAAATTAAGTATAATACTACCAGCCTCAGCGCATAATGTTGCTGTCTGGACAAGAAAGATGTTAAGGTAGTTCTGTTTTTGTTTTTTCTTTTTTCATTTTTCACTTGAAACTTCTCACAGTCATTTATTTGCTAAATGAGTTTCATGCCCTCTCAGGCCACTAAAACTTGTTCAAATCCCTGTTGTGCAATTTCAAATATGTTTGGTGTCATAAGGATTATAAACACGCATTTTCTCATTCTTGTAAGTGTTTTTTTTTTTTTTTGAAAATCTCTGTTTGTTTTTTTTCTACGACGGCAATGGCAAATGACACCATGGGAATAAAAAATAATGACCAGTTTACAAATTTCCTGCATCAAGGACCAACATCCAACAAAAATGGTTTGGACTCAAATTACATACATACAGCAATGTATCAACTATTGTTTTTTGTTTTTTTTTCTTTTAATAAAGGTGTTTCAGGCTCCTCTGAGAATCTGCATACTGTGAAAAAAGGAATTAAGAAAAAAACTTGTGTTTTAACGCTGACCACTTTTTTTTAATCCATTACAAGATATCTCCATGAAATGTACCATAGATATTCATGGAAGAAGGATCTCAGTGACCTCTGACTTTTACTTTAGGCCATCTTTAGAATTTAACAAATTTGCATTCATATGATAACATTATGATAACGATCCTTGTGTACAACGATCTGCAAAAACTACTGAAAACCCTGTAGTATGCATGCCAGGCCAGTAGTTAGCAGTGTAACTTTGTAATGATCTACCGTAGAAGAACACCACAGGCAGGCACACAGAGCAGCCGTGACACCACCATTTTCACGGGATCCACGCATTGCCAGTTTACACAGCTTTTTCACTTTTACACAGCGACCAAATGTGTTATAACAACATCTGGGTCTGTCACGTAATGCCATGGGGCCTCAAAAGCGTTTTTTCCATGGACTTATATTGTGAATGAGATGCTTTTAAAATGTCACAACCTCCGCAAAATGACACATTTCGCAACTGAGAACTGATCTATTCAATATGATAACATTCTAAAAGTTTTAAGAGCTGCACGATTCAATCATTTTATCTCCATTCAAGTTAGCAGAGGGCAAAACTGCTCGGCCGGTAAATGTCTCTAGTGCCCTCTCTCTGTGGGCCCCACAATGCTGAGGAACCAAGTGATTTCATACTGTGAATTTCAAGCTTTTTTGGATCGAATCATGCATCGCTGTGCAATTTTCATTGGAATGACCCCGTCTCCATCGCTGTATCTAGCACTCTTTATACACCCATGATCCTTGGCCCAGCCACTTTGAGTTAGCACAAAACGATGGAGGGTGACATCGCTGTGCAACTCGGTGTGAAAATACAAAGCTTAGCCACTCTAAATCTACTCATATGACTCATCATTGAAGAAAGCAGCATCTCACTGAATCGATTTCCCTACTTCCTACTCTCTAAGTCAACACTGCTGGCCAGCAACACAAGCTTATGTACCAAGAGCGTTTTTTCCACAATCAATACCAAAGCTGCTGTTTCACCTGAATAAGCACTCTAAAAAAGCTGTTCATCCACTCGGCTTCATCTAAAAAGACGCCGTTTGAATGATAATGCCAAGGTGATGTAATGCCCGTGTGTAAAAGAAAAAATAGATGTTTTATACTGGCCACAGAAAGACTGATTGTCATCATTGGGTTCAAAACAGTGATTAGAAGCATAAATAAGATTAACCTATTCGAAAGATTTTGTCGAGCTTAAGTATCACCAACCCTCATTGAATGTAGTAATTATATTGAATTCCATTTACCTGCTTTGGTTTCAGGCTCCTGTCACTGTGCATGCTTGCTCACAGTCATGGCTTACTAGGACATGTGAATAGAATGGAGCAGTCATTAATGTTATTAGTAGCACCTGCTAGAACTCCTTTCACAAGTCAAAATCTCTCCTGTTGAAAAAGGCCAATTAGATGACTACATGAATAGTACACAAATCTTCTAGGTTTCAGTCACAGATAACCAAACAAAACCAAACAGATAAAATTATTGATCTACCCGGTAAACAAAGTGTCAAATAAATAGTCTAGTGTCTAAAAAGCCACACAGGCAAACATCCATCTTCACTTTTTGCACGTTTTCTTTTTTCTTGCTCTTTTTAATCTTTTTTTTCTTTTTTTTTTCTCTGTACATACCGTACATATCTTTATTATTACTGTTATTTTATTTTATTCTGTCTCCGGCTTCCTCCCTCAGTCCAAAGACATGCAGGTCAGGTTAATTGGTGACTCTAAATTGCCCTTAGGTGTGACTGTGAGCGTGTATGGTTGTCTGTCTATGTGTCGGCCCTGCGATAGTCTGGCGACCTGTCCAGGGTGTACCCCGCCTTCCGCCCGATGACAGCTGTGATTGGCTCCAGCCCCCCCGCGACCCTTACGAGGACAAGCAGTTACAGAAAATGACTGACTGACTGATTTTATTTTATTCTATTCTATTTTTTCTATGTTAAGTTCCTTCCATTGTATATATATTTGCATTATTTTGCCTCTTTAACTAATATTTTATTCAGTTGCTGCTCTCTTATTAGCTGCTATAACAAAACAATTTTCCTCACGAGATTAATAAAGTATTTCTATTTCATTCTATTCTATTCTAGACAGCAAAAGCCCTGCTTTTATCAGTGAATTTCCAAAACTGCTTCCTTACATTATTTCTCTCATGGCTGTCTGTTTAACATGGTGTTTGTATTAACAAGGAGAGCAAGACCAGCCAAGTTCACTGAATGCAACACGACATGCATTGGATCAGACCAACATTGCGTTTAAGCAACTTTGAATATGTCAAGATCATCACAGATTTTACTTCTTCATTTGCTTCTTCAGTAGCTTGAAACTTAGCCTGTCAAACCATGAATTTTGTGGAGCCTTTGTGAAGAAAGGTTGTGGATGTCTTCTGTGGCACCTTCCCATGAACAGCTTTTGAGTATATCATTGTGAATGAGAGGCAGAGTGATGCTGATGGAGGGGAGTAGGTGTCCTTAGAAAACTTTCACTGGATGAGTGGAGAATAAAAATTTGGGATATGGTAAATGTCGAGCTGCAAACACAGTCTACTGCAGGATGGCGCTTTGTATCATGCCTAACCTAACGACACTGTGTCTGATTTGAAATGCAGCCGGGTATTCAGTGCTCTATAAAACAGATGTTTCACCGCCCACCCAGATGGTACAAATGATTGTGTACAATTACGTCCCAAGCACAAGTTTTACAAACAACAGTGGTAAGACAGAAAAAGAGACCAAACTAACAAGTCAGGATTGCATTACAATACTGCATTGACAATGAGACTTTATTCACAAGTTGTTTACACCAATAGAACAAAATATCTTCTGTTGTTTTTTTTTTTTTTTTTTTGTTTTGGTTTATGTACAGTGTGTTAATGCAACAGACCAGCCATCTATTGATACTTGATGGAGTGTGTGAAAGACAGTGGAGCATTGGGAAATATGACCTACTGAGCATCCTCACTGTGAGATAAACAAAACCCATGTTTAGTTTTTACTCCGATTAAAAATGGCAGATCATTTTAATTCTTCCAATGCCGTTTCATGTATTTTTTAATAACATACATGACAATATCTTTAAAAAGGGAACATTTCTTGCAGCATGTTTCAATTTTGTGATGAAAAATGGAGTCGATTCCAACAACATGACACCAGCTTGCTGCAGTGTTGCATCATATCAACACTGCACCACCTTTCAACTCGCTTTAACCGTGATCGGCTCAGTCTGAAGATGATAATCCTTGGCTTTTGCACTTTTAAGGTCCTCTGAGCTCTCGTGCAATACACAGCATGGAAATGAAGTTGTTTGTTTGCTTTAAGAGTTTTTTTAAGTTGGTCTTGAGGCCACAGGAAAGTACAGCACACTCATTTGCTGAATAAATAGCCATGCACTAGTAACATAGAGTATGCAAGTCATATTAGTGGTGATTCAAATGAGATAAACAAACAAACCAAAAACAGAATTTGATGGCTAGAATCATTGAAACTGTCAGCCAGTGTTGTGCACATTCACACTTCCCAAGAGCAAGCTCAGTGTCCACATTTCTAAAAAATGAACCAGTTTATGTTTATTTCTTCATTTATTTTCATTATAATAGAATAACATCTTGTGATCATTATTCACTTAAAGATATATTCAAGACTGGTCTAATGCTTCAACTAGATGTGTCGTTTCAAATTCATTGTCAATGTGGCTGACGTTCGAACTTGGTTTTCCAGACCGGTTTGGAATAATTTGCATAAAAATGTGAGATTTTTCTGTTGGATTCTGTGCTGATTTGTTCATTACACTCATCAAATATTCATCTGAACTGTCTGGCTTCAGCAGTACCGGTAGCTGTCTGAATTACCATTTGGAGTAGCCATATTGGCATGCCTAAGACTAACCCCCTGTCAAAAAGTTTTTCCCTCCTGCTAAAACACTTAGTGCCCCTCTGTGGGTATGTTAAGTAAAAGGTTTGGTTCAGATTTAGGTATGGGGAAACACAAACGAACTTTGACAGGGTAATTGTCTTTGACAGAACACTGGCAGGCCATGTGATGTGAAACAGTGTGTGAGTGTTGTTAACTGTTGTGAGAGTTAATAGCACTTAAATCATTTGTTGCAAAGTGATTTCTTTTTTAGTTCACAGTTCACCAAAATGAGCATGTTCAATGAACGCTCTCTTTTTGTATGTTCATGCACAACAATGGTGTCAGCCTATTGAAAGCACTGAAATTAAGTTAATTTTACACAAACTATGACCCGTTTCCCAAAGGTATCTTTAGATAATGGTTGTGTTGGGATTCAGTTAGTAGAATTTGGTGGTTATAGGTAAAACCATCTCTTTGCACCAAAGCCCTCATGCTTGGAAAGCCAAGAAAATCTAAATGATCTCTGGACAGTGCCCATATTCAACAGGTTACCCAAATTGTCCAATAAACAGGCAATTTATGAATAAACTGACTTTTGTTTACAAGCCAATGGAAGCTTTTTATTACTTTGTGCGACTCTTTAATAAAACCAAACACAAAAATGCACCAATGGACACAGACTGTAGGAGTGATCCCAATCTTAAAGCACCATACTGACGTTTTTTTTCCCCTTTAAATACAAAGCAAGCAAGCCTCTAATTACTACTGACAATATATGAATATTGGAGACTTTTAGACTTTAATTGTAGATTGTCTGCCTCCTAGGCAGCAATTAGTTTCCATTCATTTCCATACAATATGATAATTAACTAGCAGACTCCTCAAACCTTCTACATGAACTTTTAATAGAATATTTGTTTGAAGACTGTTTTGAAACGCCTGCTCTACAATAATAAGCCCCTCCTAAGTCCGGCCGCTTTTTGCTCTGTGCTCCAATAACAGTTGAGCAAGCTTGGAAAATGGCCGAACTTCCGTCAAGTTTGCTCTTTCCTCTTAAACTTACCCAAATCCAATTTTGAATATGGTTAAAATATGTGGCTTGTGGACTGACACAATCTTCACAGCCACATTAAAATTGTATATAATTACATCTAAAATTGGGTAATGTTAGCAGAACGCTAGTCCACTAGCTAGCTCACATATAGCTACATCAAGAGGAGTTAGCCTAATGTTGGTTCTCTAATGGCAGCCAGGCTCCTTATTTCTGTGGTAATGTTGAAGAGATTTTAAAAAAAGGACAGATAAGTTGGTTGCTGTAACATTTTTAGGATGGCATGACGAATCAATAGCCAGAGAAGATCAAGGCTAACGTCCCTTTCTTTATGTTGTATCTGCATGGCTACATGCAACCCTAAAGTTACTTTCTACATCAAAGAAAGACATGGGCTGTATTCAGCTATAGAAAGACTACACAGAGTACTTCACTGACATATACTCAACAGTGAAGGACTATCAGTCCGGTGCAGTGTTGACTGATAGTCTTGTTATTCTTGTCTCTACGCAACGCAGTGGTTTCTCCTTTTTTCACAGAGACTGGTAAAAATTAGCCTCAATTCGAGACTTTAACCTTGTGAATATCCTTCCACCACAAACTGTAGTCCTTGCTGTTGGATTCTAAGAGTAGCATCTGGCTAAATGGATCAAGCATTTACATGTTTCTTTTTGTCAAGGTTGTACAACCCAGCAACAGAAACTACAGGGGTGGGACTTTGGATGGATCAATTAATCTGCTAATAGAGTTTTATTCTTGATGGAAATGAATGACTAGCTGCAGGTAAAATATTGTATGTTAACAAAAAGCGAGAGACAGGTAGAGAGATCACTTGGTTATCAGCCACGGAACAAAAACCAGTTGGTCTCAAGATGCTTTTGGGAAAATCAGCCAACAAGTGTCACCGCAAACAAATTTTCAGTGGAATACAGGTTCAGCTACTGTACATGTACAAATCATCCATTAATGCTACATAGAAGAACTGCTATTCAGAAGCAAGACTATCCTCTTTTATCATAAAAGTACTAGTCAGAAACACTTTATTTTATAATGGGCTCATTCCAGGGTTCAAATTTGTTGATAATTTTTTGTTAAAAGTACATAAGATTACTGCTGTTGAACTTTCAAAAATTTTTGGACATAAATTACATCCTGGACTAGATTATTAAAGACTGTGTGCTCTTCAGTGTTTATCAGAGCAAGTTTCATTGAGTATGAGAACAGCAAACCTTTAATCCGCAGGTTAATCCGCTGGAATAAGGTCGTTTTAAAATGAAGCGTTACACACTAGCCTTTAGTTTCCACGTGGCTGGACACATTTATGAGTCCATCTACTGTGTTTTTATTAAGGCAGACATGAGTGTAACTTCACTGACAAGCCACAATATTGGTTGTCCACGAGAGATAACGATTCAGAAGAAACACAATATTGCTTCTACTAGGATAATGAGAATTACACATTGAGAAAAAATATATCCATGTTATTTCACCTCACATCCAGCACCAGCGTCGTTGTTACTTTTCTCACAATAAGTGGAAAATTGCAGATGTTTCATGGAGTTGCCACAGATGCTGAAAAAAACACACCCTAAGTTTTTCATGACTTACTGTTGAGGAAGAAAAATCCTCAATGGGAGATGAAATCGTTGATGAGTTAAATTGTGAAACTCTAGCGCACTGCATGACAACATATCAGAAAGCATGGCTCTAAAAATCAGACACAAATACGATTTCTGTGATCCGGACATGATGATCAACATCACACACAAACTCAGACTGAAATTATGATAAATATACTCTTAACAGAACATAGAGAAAGATTTTTTTATCTATGAAAATGTGTTTAAACGTCACTTTGGAAAACAGGCTGCATGGATCATTACAATAGAAGGAAGGTCTATCTATGTACAGGATTGGTTCAACGGTTCTCTGGCACATTTACTAAGATGCAAGGAGAAGAGGACATGGGAAAAATGGAAAGGAGGATGGAAAGAGGGGAGGTGAAAGGACAGGAGACAAGAGTAGAAAGGACACGATTTGGAAATACTGGGAGAAGAAAGGAGAAGAGACCAGCATTTTTCCTTGAGATGGAATGAACATGGGAATGCAGGGAGGGAAAATGAATGGGATGGGATGTAAGAGGAAGCAAGAGAAAGTAAAAAAAAAAGAAGGTGGGTAAAGGTAGGACTGGATTGAGGACAAGGAAAGACACTAAAAGACAACATCAAGGGAGGGGAAGACAGGAGAGGACACAAAAGACCAGATGAATAACAACTGGACCATAGGACGAAGAGGCCACTGGAAAAACTGGGATGATAAGTTAGGGAAAAAGAAAATGCGATAAGAAAGAATAAGACAGAAAAGAGTTGAGGACAGGGAAGCAAACTCAGGAGATGGTTGGATGAAACTCAGGACCAACAACGAGATGACACAGTAGAGGAGGAGAAGAAGAGGAAGGAGGTCCGTCAGAAGGAGGTGCTCCTTTCTACTGTGGAAGAGCTTTCAGAATGGCGTTCACCTCCTCCGCAACTGCCGTCAATGCAAACTCAAATTGATCCTTTAGGAAGAAAAAGAAAAGGGGAACAGGGAGAGGAGAAGAGTGAAAAGTACTGAAACAGTTGTGGAAATAAAACTCTGTAAAGAGTGGATTAGTCACAAGTTTGATTCTTGTGTGCTGCCAAAGAGCCCTTTGGTTAGATGTGTACCTGCAATCAGCTTTGGCTGATTCTACCTCTGCTCCCCATGCGTTTGTTTTAGTTGGATTTACTCACTTATGCATGTACGCAGTATTTGTGCACATTTTCTGAAAGCTTACAGATGCAGAAGAAAAAGAGCAGTATCTTCAGAAATCGCAGGGGCAGTGTATCGCAGCTTAAGCAAGATACCACTTTAGGAGATGAAGAAGACATTTAAAAAACAGTGGGAAGGAACACATAAGTAATATAGTGAAAAGAACACTCTGTCCACATGCCGCAATGTATTTTATAGCCTAATGGACCAACTCCGCCAACAATGCCTCAGTTAAAAGGTACATTATTACAACCTGTTGCAAGTAAACACATATTTTATTTCCATTTTTACAAACCAAACACATTGTTTGTTTTTAACTGGCAGTAGGCCACAATGCACTCTCCGAGCCTTGTCTGCCAAAAATTCAAAAGAACAGGAAGTGCACTGACCATGAAGGGAAATTTGCAAAGACCGTAGCACTCAAAACAATGCAATTTGCTTGTTTATGAGTATGTACTTTTCCAGACTGTCCCTCAGTGTGGCCCGGGACACATCAGCACAGCACAGGCTGAAAGAATGTGGCCACATTTGAGTGTCTGATTTCAAGAAGCACTGAGTATGGATTAGGTGCATTCACACCTGCACTTAGAGCTGTCCACTTAGCCTTTTGGCATGAAATCTTTATTCTGAAATATTCAGGCAATTATAAATCTTTATTTTGAAATATTTAGAATTTACATTTAGAGGACCAAACATGCTCAACATTTGGTCTACTGTATCATCACAGGAAGAGGAAGATAAAAGGGCTCAAACAACATCTTCCCTCATCAAAATCTGAAATGAAATCTGAGTGCTGAGGCTGGGACTCCAGACCACGAGGGGAATCAATGTGCGAGGAACACAGCCAGAGCGCCGTGACAGCCGCTTGCTCAGGATACATGGTTTAATAAAGCCTGGATCGATACCAGCAATGTTTTACACACATCCTGGCTTTCCTTTCTAATTATGTTCACAGATCAGCCGGTAATTGAAGTTTCCAGACCGGCCTGGCGTCACCCTGCTTACAGTGTGACGAGGATCAACTCTGGTTGTTTCAGGTAACGCTCTAAGGTTGTGCATCAGTGTGATTTACAATTTCTGTCTGTGGAATAACTCCTTTATAATGGGTCACTTTTAAAGTTTCATATTATGGAATATTATATCAACAAAGGATGTAAAACTTTCAGTCTTTGAAATCAGCTAAAATTTGTGTTTAACTTTTGTGACCTCTATTATTCACTCTTCAAACTCTTAGAAAAATACATCAGAAATAAAAAAAAGAAAAAAAAAACTCCAGTGAACTCTATTTCCATTTTAAGTACTTATTCTTTTCTTCATTTAGTTCATAAAACTAAGAGGGCTGCTTCAGAACTTTTGATAGTGTTACTCTGGGAGCAGGTTTCAGCACAGATTATCACCACCCATTTGAATTCTATCCATATTCCTCTGTGATCTGCGCAGACCTGACCATAATCCCTGTTCAAATTACTCTTCAGAAATCGATTGATCTTGCCTGATGTGGAGGAATGAGTCCTTAAAAAAAATCCCAAATCCAGCCTATCTCACAATGGGGCACAAAGAGCACCAGCCAATGTTAAACTCTTGGTAAAATAAAGTTTTAATGGAGGTATGATTTATTGTCAGAGAGGCCACACTGGGGCATGGAGGTCGCAGGTTGGATTGCAGAGACTGTCAATAACTAAATATCATACTCAGTACACTAAGACTGACAAGATGACATTTGGGATTTTATGGGGACAATCCCCCAAATTAATCTGAACTCTTTTAAAAGTGCAGAAGCATCTAAAGCACAGACAGAAATGTGTGTAAAGTGGGATTGATACTTCTGCGTCACATTGAAGCTGTGTGTGTGTGTGTGTGTGTGTGATTTATCCTGGCTTCATAGGAGTGGAGGGAAGTCCAATAGCCACTAGGCTAATTTTTGCAATATAAAATATCATAGATTCATGCTAATAAAGTTAGCATGTTGTATATGTGGGATAATGAGTTTAATATGAGACAATTTTTTTTCTCTGTGAATCTTGTGAATTATAACAGAGCCATTTTGTGTACCTGTGTTTGAAATTGTTGCTATTAAGCCACGTTTACTGTGTATTTTTCGGTGTATTTTAATTCAGTCATACTTTGCAGCACTTCGTAGAAACCCCACCTCCAACTAGCGTTTTGGATATGTAGAGAGTGACACAGACACACCAACGCACAAGTATAAGTGCTTGCAATAGGCCACTTTTGTAGGCTGCGCCATAGGCTGCATAGCTGTTCCACTGATTTAATGTGTCATTAATTGTTGGTTTTACCTTTGTCTTCTTCCGTTTGGCACGACTTTGGTGCGTCAGCAATTAGCCGTTAGTGCATGGTATAAAAAGTAAACAGTGTATGAAATAAGCACTGTACTTACTGTTCAAAACAGGGTGATGTTACACTTATCGAGATCAGAAGATTGACACAACTCTCATGTCTGTACATTATGGTGAAAACACACCAAGCAGCCGCAAAGACCGGCAAGCTGCCATGACGTCTGTGGAAAGCTGCTGCAGCTGCTTCCTGCAAAACTTTACAGGTGTGTAGTTGATATCACAGTGAAGGTCAAGTTTGAAAATGGGTGTGGCCCAAACAGGGAGAGTAGGCAAGTAGGGAGTAGGGCGAGGACCATTGCCCCCATACACTGCAGTATTTGTTTAATAGCTTGTTGTATGTTTTATGAGCCTTATGATGCACTAAGTGAAATGTGCAGTCACTACCACAAATATTTCTGATTTATTTTTCTGTCTATACAATCCATTCGTCTTGTAGTTACCAGCACCTCTTGCTCTGTAGTAAATGATGTGTGAAGAGCTCTGACCTGCCCCATCACTGAGATAGTGTGTAAATGAATGAATCACACACAGCGGGGGCTTTGAATGTTTGATTGCTAAAACACGTTTTGTTTTTGTTGTGTATCATCTTCGGCCTCTCTGCCACAATTCAGACGTTTTCCACATGAAAAAGCAGACTCAAGTGTGTGTGTGTGTTACCTTGGTCTGAACCATTCCCGGCCTCTGGTCTCGCAGGTGCTCCAGAGTGGCTGCAATATCAATCTCCTTGGCACCTGTCACATACACACACACACACACACAAACACATTCACAAACACACATAAAATGCTGTTGGATTGTGTTCAAAGTGGCACCGAGATAATCCAGCTAACATCTGTCAATCTGGTGTTTGAGACCCACTCCCTTTAGAACAGCAAAAGGCGATTACATTCATCCTCTTTGCACAAACAAACACACACACACACACACACACACGCATGCACAGACTCCACAAACAGCTAGGTGGTGTTTTGTTGTCGGGATGAAAAAAGATAAAGAGGGAAAAGAAACTGTTGGAGAGGGCTGTGTGAGGGGAATCACAGGCGCACGTCTGTGGCGTTTCTCTCAAAGACACTGAGCTGATCTTAAAGCTCCGTGGCGCTCTTTGATAGTCGTCCTGTAGCCTTTGAGCTCATGAAGGTTGCCCACCAGAGCTCTCTCAGCTCCTGCCACAATCTGACATGTCCGTGTGTGTTTGTGTGCGTTGGTCCTACTTGCCAGTCAGCCTGTCAGCGTGCCAGACTGGCACGGTGCCTCACAGCTGACGACAGCGTGGCTGCCGGCAGTTGACTAAATGACCTCTGACCAAACACTGCTTAGATTACTAGACATTGTGATGGCTGACAAACAGACTATAATACTTTTGACAAACACAGAAATGCGTCTGCATCGTAAGTGTAATATCATGTAGCCGATTACATTCAGTTTAGTAAAGATCTGTCCATGTGGTGCATAAAGTTTTAATAAGAAATTTGCTTTATGTCTTTTAAAATTGATGTTCACAGAGTTGTCTACTTAACTAAGACCAAGTCCATGAAATTTTTTGGTCTATTTGGTCTGTTTGACACTGCCTTATAGCACTGTGGGATTTAGGCAACAAAAAAATCACAATAGTTTTAATCTTGATACTACTATTGCAACGACAATGTAGATTTGAATATTGTTGCTTTCCCAAAATATTTAAACAATGCAATTTTTTTGGTAAATAATCATCAGTAAAGTGGTTATAATGACTAAGCTGTTCAAGGCAAATAACACAACAGTTTGGAAAAAAACAGGAAAAGACAACACTCACGATACCACAAGATCACAAAATCTAAGATGATATCTAGTCTCATATCACAGTATCAATATAATATTGATGTATTGCCCAGTCACGATTTTACCAAACCTGAAAGTCAATGTTTTTAAGTCTTAAGTCAAGTCAAGTCAAGTCAATTTTATTTATAACGCCGATTATCAGAAAACACAGTTTGCCTCAGACGGCTTTACTGCATACAACATCCCTCTGCCCTTAGACCCTCACATCGTCTAAGGAAAAGTTTGGAAGAAACTTCAGGAAGAGCGGGATACCAAGGATGGACAGATGTGCAGCAGATGTCAGTCAAGTTCCAGTCTTTAGATTTTCAGGTTTCACTGCAGTCAAGCCCAGTTCGAGTGTCAGGCCTGTCTCCATTTTATTGGTTTAGTGCATAGACTGTATAAATAATGAGCGTGACAAACGTAACGTCACTTGCTGGTTTATAAACTGCCATTTGGGGGCTTCTAGATTGGCATTTCAGACAGCGCCATGCTGTTGTTTTTTTTAGGTAGAAGTAACCATATTTGGATGAGAGGGTGAAGCTGTGGAGGAGCAAGAGGTCAAGCTGACTCACAGACTGATGTGATGACTCGCCTCGACAGCCTTGTCCCTAAATATGCGTAACTCTGGGCCTTAATGAAACGTAAACAAGTAAGTTATATTTTAAAAAAATATCCTCACGTATAGTTGCCAGGGTTCCAAGCTGTTTTTTTGTACCAGGCTGTAAAAGTGTTTATTTCAGCTGTAAGTATGTTTTGGAGCCACCCTCAAGTGGCCATTAGAGGTATTGCAGTTTTTGGCACTTAAAGCATCGACTTCATTTTTCAGACTTGAAATTTGTCACTTGGTTTAGTGTTATGTCCTTTACCAAGTACTATATCAACATATTTAACTAACAATACTCATTCATTAATGTGACAGATACAATAACATTGCTTTATATCCCGGCGGATCTGCAAATATAAATTTGACTGCATACAATTTTAATAGGCTGCCCCTTATTTTGGCAAACTTGGGTCCAATGCAACCATTTAAATTCAGCCTATGGACCTTTTTACGGGTAAATGCTTGACTCATGCCTTTTTAATTCTCTTTAATAGTGAAATGTACTAATGATATCAGTAGTTTAATCTTACCTGATCGTATAGTCACTAAAGTATTCAAGCTCAGTAGAATAAATTACTGCAATGTTTTGTTTTTTTAATTTTATAGATTTTGTATGGAAAGGAAAATTGGTTAATAAATTATGCTGAGCATGTTTCAAATTTCCCTCAGAAATCACATTTGGGTCAGGCTCTATAAGGAGTAAAATGAGTGCAAACTTGAAATTGGAATTAAAAGAAAGGTAAAAATAAAAAAAATTAAAAAGCCTGAATCATCAATGCTTTTCAGAGTGTGAAGTATTCATGTAGATGAATTAACAGGTGAGAAAAAAGGACTTCTGAGGTTTGATGCTCTTAATGTACTTATTAGAAAAAAACAAAAGTATTTGAAGGGATACTTTTGTCTAAAAAAAATAACATTAATTCTTTTAGTGAACAGCCTTTCTGTCAAAAGACAAATATCTCCTGGCGGGCAAAGTAAAAACTCACATTATGCTCATAATGGCTTTATGTCATCTTATAATGTCATAGGAGCAAAACTAATAGCTACAGGTACAAAACAATTTGCTGGGAAAGGAGCATAAAAAAGAAGAAAAAAAAGGGAGATGACAGAGCAGAAAAAATAGATGTTAAAGGGGAAAGAAGACGTTTGAAAGAAACTGAGAAACAGCTGAAGACCGGGAGAGAAAAGAGACAAGAGAGAGAGGTGGGAGCAACAATTAAATTCACAAAGAGAAAGAAAAAGAAAAAAAACAACATTTAATTTGTTTTCTCTCCTCCTCCCCTATCCAAATTCTGAGGGAACAAAAAACGCAAGAATTCTCTTTGCCACTTTCTTGTTGTGACACATAATAACATTTCTTTTTCTTGCCTGCATGAAGAGGAAAGTGAATGGCAGGAGAGCTGCTCATTCACACCATTTTCTTATTCTATTTCACAGGTTTTGTGAGCTTTTTTTCTTTTTATAACACAATAGACTCCCTTTGAGCCAGGAAAGCTGCAACACGCTACTCACTGCTTTGGTTTTTCTTTTTTTTGTGGGGAGGGAGGACTTAACAAGTGGAGGGCTATTGTGCAGGTTCTGATAAACCTCAAAATGAACGGTATTAAAAAAAAAAAGTCTGATTCGTGCTTTCCCTCTCCCTTGAAGGAGATGGTGGAAAAAAAAAGAGGAACAGTACCCCAGCCTCATTTTTAACTCCTCTGCAAGAGCCTTGCTTTGGGGTGGAGGTCGAGGACTGAGGAGGGTGGGAGGGGGTGCCATAGAAGAGGGGAAGGAGGTAAGAAAGATAAAAAAAAAAAAAAAAAAAAAAAAAAAAAGGCAGGGCCCTTGAGGAGGCCCCGAAAGCTGAAGCCGAGGACTGCGCTCACCAGCTGGACCTGGGAAAAAAAAGAAAAGCGAAAAGAAACGGAGGGAAAAGCTTTTGCGGCACTCGATGGGTTTCATTCGATTCTTAAGATGAAGAGGAGGGTGGCGGGTGGTGGAGGAGGTGGTGTAAGGAGGGGGGAATTAGAGTGAGGAGGGGAATAAGGGAGCTTTTTGGGAAAAAGAAGAAGGGAAAACAAAAACGTGAGAACCACAGCAACACCTCCTCAACCCTGCAACACCGCCATAATTCTCAGACGAATTTACAATTCATTCCTTGGGAGAAAAAGAGTAGGAATGGAGCGAGAGGAGGAGGAGGAGGAGGGAGAGAGGGAGTGGTTTTGTGTCTGAGAGGGAGGAAGAAGAGGAGGAGGAGGTGGTGGTGGGAAGTGTCTTTGATCAGGATGGAGGAAGCCTGCAGACATGGGGGGCCTCTAGCTTCTCAGGACAGACAAAACCCTCCGAAATAAGCAGGGTGGAGAGCTGGGAGCAGGGAAAACCAGGAGAAAGAGAATTTATGAAGCTTAGTTACTCACAGAGGTGTAATTCGACACGATATTACCTTTAAAAAAGGCAACAAAAATGAGGCTTATCTGGGAATTAAATTTTCTTCTTTTGATAAACCTGCATTCTAAACAGTTGTATTCACTTATAATTTTGAGCACTACTGAGTCTGATGATATCGGCAGGGTTTTATGAGACGTTTTAACAAAAAACCTCTGTTACACATTGGGATTGTGGAGAGTAAAAGACAAGGGCGTTAAGGGAGAGTCTAACAAAAGATGCTTTTAAACAAAAGGTTTAAAAATTATAATAATTCTGTTACATAATTTTAAATACACATATTTCCCCCTAGCTTTTTTCCTTTGCCCTTAGACATTTTCCCTATTTAAAAAAAAACAAATTTCTCACTCTATTAATTTCTTGCAATTTGTGAAACATTTATTGACAACTCGCTTGTTGCATTTTTCCACCTGATTGTGAAAGAAATTGTGAAACACCAATTTGCTCACGATTCGAAGGTTTAAATAGGCTACTTGTAAAAGGCGCCTAAAAGTGGCAACAGAAAAGTGAGTAAGTCTGATTATAGTGTAATGTTTTCTAGCTTGGTCCATATAGGGACTTAAAGTCAGGAAGTTTTGGCCTCTGCTGCCTGAATTTGACCTTTTAATAAAAGTCCCCAGGTATTATCAGCATATTGTACCTAAACTGAGTGTATGTCACAATGTTGTTCAGTGACTATTGAATCCACCTGATACTGAATTTTAATGTTTGTGACAGATTTAGAATGTATGTGTGGTGGTAGCTCCTGGAGGCAGGGTTAAGGATTATGGAAGGACTGCTTTTTTTTGTATTCCAAAATAAACCTCTTTAAAGTATTTTTCCTGCCTCATGTGAGTACTTGGATTCTACAAAATGGAGGTGGAGCACGAGTCAAAACACCTTGCCGACTAATTGGCCCAGGAGCTATGGAATGCTGAAATGGCCACGTTTTACCGCATCACTGAGTGCTGAAAAAGCTGAAACCAGCTCAGGTTATTTATGGCACATCATGCCCGTCAGAAGCGACAAGTGGCAGGCGTCAGTTTGAAGCTTCATGTCTCAGGTTGCTATGTCACTCAGAGTGTGAGCACAGCTTCAGGGGGACGGCCAGATGCTGTGATAGAGTATATCTCACGTTACAAAATTTCATCTTAGTTTGGTCATTTTTCAGTTAAGTAAAAATCACAAAGTGAGCAATGAAAGGGACGGGGGTGCACCCCCCCTTCAAATGCTCTTGAAAAGACTACACGTAAAAATTATTGCAGACCCCTCCCATGTCCTGTTTTCAGAATTGCTCCCATCAATAAGACGCTATAGCGGTCCAATTAAATACAGAAGGAGAAACCTGAATCGACATAGCTATCAATATAAACTCTTATCCCTCTGTAAGTGAATCTCCTAAACTTGGGCTAACAGGATCAAGATATGCAAGACATGAGTTTATATTTTAAAAGTTAAAAAATATAAACTATAGCCTCTTTCCTACTGGTTTAAAGAATCCCACCGACACCCACTAATATCTAACTTTTGTATTTCATGTGAAAGGTTCCTAGCTGCGTTCATTCCCAGGACAAATAACTCTGCAATAGTCAGGAGTATTTATTGGATCCATATGCTGTTGGCAGTGATGGAAAAACATGACATGTAAAATAGCTAATTTTCTCCACGGGAAACAACACTTCCAAGCCACAAATTCTGTCCATCCTTGTCTGAGCAGCACTTGAACATCCCAGGCAACAAACATCGTTTAATGCTGATTTTTGGTTGAATTTAAGTTGTGACCAACAGTCAATGCCAGAACAACGTTTGATGCCATCACAATTTGACCTGAAATAAGGAAAATAGATAAAGTTGATATTTTGTTGGTGTGAAATTATGTTAAGTAAATCCAACGTCCTCCAAACATCTCAACATATGATCTCATAATATCATCTTGATGTAGAATAACAGCATCTAGTCTTAAGGTATAGAGAACAAAACCCATCATCAGAGTTTTTAAGGTCACACAAATTCCAACGTCATTAGACATTTCAAATATCATCAACCTGTTTTTCATTCCAACAAAAATTAATATCTGTTCAACATAAGAGTACAACGTTGTAGTGACGTCCATTGCTGGCAGGGATCATTCAGAATTAGTCAACAAAGAGTATGAAAGACTTAGTTGGTAACAGATCTAAAAAGAAGAAGCAACCAACAAAAAATGATCACTGGCCTCCATGCTGCTTTCTACTGTTTGCTAACTGTGATTTCCAGCACATCAGTGATAAGAAATGTGACAGGCCAGGGTGAAAACAGAAAGGCACACTCGTCTGCTGGCAAATTTTTAACATGCTTTTGGTGCATGTGAAAAACCCACATATACAATATATGCTAACTTTGGAGAGAAAGGGTAATGCACACTTGCCAAAAAACTTCTTTGGCATTGGCATTTCTGCCCTTGTATCATCGGATTATCTTTATTATTGAATGTATAAGGTCAAGCTGAACTGATTTTGCACAACTTGTTGAATTGACTTGAGGTTGCATGCAAAATCTTCATCGACAAATTACTAAAACTGCTGTTGTAAATAAGTGAAATAAAAAGTTCAATATTCCCCACAGAAAACTAGAATTATAAAGTAGAAGAAAAGTGACAAGTATGTTTACCTCAAATATGTACAAAGCACAATAGAATGACTCAATCATCATAATCATCACAGTACAGAACAGATGCCAAAGAAACGAAAGAGCAAATCATAAATAATGCACACTGAAAGTAACGAAAGCAAAGAACAGCCAACTGCCAAAAATAAAGCCTCATGTCATCACTGTCGGCTGAGATTCTCCTAACTCCACTTTGTAGATTTTCGTGTTTTAACCTGAAGGATTACATGCTCCTGAATGAGCTTCAGCAGATTCCATGACGCCTCAGGTTTATGAAACCTCTTCAAAGGCAATTAGATAAAGTAAAATATGAAGGGCTGTCAAAACTCAAAGCTCTGTTTCTTTCCATGAAAAGTTTTCTGTTAACATCAATGCTGTATTTCCTTTCGCATGGAGTTAAAGTTGCTGAAATCCACTTTGATCCTCGCAGTAAACTTCTCTAAGACCTCAGACACAGCCTGATTTAGGTACGAATTCATTAAGACAGTTTCTGTCTTAAACAAATGTCTTTCTCCCATTAACAAATACATAGCTAATTATATATATTCTCTTCCTTTATATGTCAGAGTACACCATGGAAGTCTGATCTCTGTTTACAGCCTTATTCACAAAGCAAAGTTACCAAACACAAAGCCCTTTAATAAATGTGAAGTCAAAGACAAAACTGTGGTCTTACCATCTTTGAATCTTCACACAAATCCCTCTTTTTCACTAAACTAGCTCCGGTACCTGAACTTCACTTCAGGACTTTAGGAGCCTTAATGCTATGTAGTGAGCCAGCCAGTGTTTCCACCAGTTTTGATCAGAACCGCTATATTCAAGGATGCGTCATCAACTGAGGGTGTTGCATAATGCACAACTAAGGTAAACAGAAGCAGCAACATTGCTGATTACATTGATTACCTGCAAACCTTTGTTCTGTTATTATTTTTATTATCCAAAAACAAGCAGGAACCAACTAATAATGAGACAACTGCATGCTCTTTTTTCCTTTGATTTTGCACTTAACATCTCTACTGTTGCCTTCTCCATCCTGTCTTTACAAACTTTACAATATGACATGCTCAGTGATGTAATCAATTTTAACTTCAGGTCAAAAAAAGGCTCAGAACCAATTCATTTTTTTGTCAAAATGTTGTGAACTGTTCAAAATCAGGGGTGGTAACTAGAACAGAGCAAAAAGGAAAAGGGGTAAAGGAGAGAAGAAATTAAGCTATAAAAACAAGTCTTATACTTGTGGTGAAGGTGTATCATTTTGCATTTTGGGGTTGCCAACTAGTGAAGTTGAGACAACAAGTAGAAGAAAACAAGTTTTAGTTATAATAAAATAAATTGTTGCTGACATCACAAAGTCTGCAGTTTTAATGAACAATTTTTCCAGACAAATACTTAGTTTTTGCAACTAGGCTGGATGGCAAAATTGGTGTAGGAAACTTTTTTAGAACCCTCCTTACATCCATCAGCTCCCATCCAGCCCCACCCTTCTCTCCCCGGGCCCTGGGCCCCCGATCACAGTGTGAAAGCCTGGGGAAAGGCTCCTGATGCCAAATGACCCTTTGATCTGGAATTAAAGACCCAGGAGTTCGTTCTGCTACAGCAGCACCACCACCATGGGACACTTCTCTCTCTCTCTCTCACATGCACGCACACACGCACGCACGCACGCACGCATGCACGCACGCACGCACACACACACACACAGTACTTACTTACGTACATACTTACATACAAAGAAACTAAAAGGTATGCAGACACTTTCACACATATGAAATCTGTGTATACAATGGTCAAATCCTAATCAGAAATCAACCACCTCGAAAAATATTTTACTTTATACTTTTTTTTTTTTTAAACTTTATTCTGTTTATTGATAAATGCTAAATATGATCTTATTTCAAAATGTTAACACTATACTAAAGACTGTAGTGCTTTCCCACAGTGCACCAACCACAGTATTCTGGATAGTTACTTCACAATAGTAATTTCTCTTTATTCATGAAAAGTCTACTAGCTGCTTTTTAGCAACATTTAGCAACATTTGCTTCTTTTTAAAGCAACTAAAAATAGAAACATAAACTTAAAAATCCTGAAACGTGCAAAACATCCCACACTTTGTAAGAATTATTAATATACAGTATCACTACAGGAAGGGTTGAGGTATGAAGGGTAAACGGAAGTACAAGCTCAAGTGTAAAAACTGGTTTAATCACATCAACTGAAGAGGTAGAAGTCACTTGTTCCCAAAAAAGCAATCTGACACTTAATTTAATGCTGTGTCATGAACCGCCACTGCCCCATGAAATATTCAGTCCCCTACATAATTACTACATCGTGTTTATTATATCATGCTCTAATTATAGTAATTATCATGCACTCACAGTGTGCTCTAAATGCACTGGCTGCGAGTCCTGATGACACTTCAAATAAAGTGTTCAAGGTCAACTCTGTTTGATAACTACTCTGCTGGTAGACTTTAATAGTGGGAACACACTCCTTAACAAAACGTCCCCTCTTTTTCATCAGTCATTCCAACTTTTTTTTCTTTCCTCCCTTTGTCTCTGTTTTCTTCATCATATCGCAGGTGTCACAATTCTTCTTACTTTGGATTTTTTCTATAGAGTGAAAATGTGTTAAATTGCTATGACAGGAGAGAAAAAATCCCTGCGGTATGGTGCCAAAGCATCCACTGAGATAATGAAACTGATATTAATTAGCGGTAATTAAGCAAAACCTAATAAATATATCGGTGTTTGTTTTCTCCGGCTCAGGGGCAACAGTGACAGTGTTGTGTTAATGGAAAATATTATTTTTACCTACTCATCACTGTAATTATCCAATTAGATATCATTATTTTTAATGCAATCATCCAATTTGATTAAAAACAACGACAACAAAAAACTTGATAATTAGTGGTAATATTTTGTATGGGGATGGGGGTGGTTGACTTGTTGCCATGGTAACCTCCACAAAGACAACAAGGAAGTGTAGAGGAGGGGGAAGACGTTAACACCCACCTTTAGCCATCTTGTTGAGGACCATATCGATCAGGATGTACGTTCCACTTCTTCCCGCACCGTCACTGCACGGGTCGACCAGAGATCAAGACGCAGATTTGGGGGTGGAGAAGGGGGAGAGAAAAAGAGAAAAGTGTTAATTAATTAAAACTGTTTGTCACATAATTACTTATCATTAGTTAATGTGTTTCCTTTCAACTGTACACAACACAGCTTTCTATATTTCTCTTTTTTTCTATGATAAAATATTTATTACAGTGTTATCATAACAAAAAATATGACATGAAAAATGTCAGCAAGCTCAGTTTTAATTCTCAAACTAGAGACTGAAATAACGAATGCGAGTACATGGTATGAAAATATCTGCATACAACATAACATCCATTGTGTGTAAGCGTTTACTTGTTGCTAATTGCACAAAATTGGAAAACCTGAGGGAGCAAAATTCATCTGCTTAAATATGCTCTAGACTCACGAAGGAAATTGCGTTATAAGCTCTGATATACTCTGATACACAAATGTGCAGAATGTGCCTCTATTTAGTCCGCAGGTATATATCATTTTAAGAAATCTTTACTACAAGTTATTACTTTAGTAAAAAACAATCTAAAAGTAAAGTCTGTCTTATTGTTTTACATGGTATATTAAAATGCTTATCAGTGTTTTATATGCAAAAAAGTTTATCTCCATGTTTCCTGGAGACTTGTTTTCTTCTTTTTTGAAAATAATTTTTATGTTTTTCCGTAAGAATACACATAAATGATAAGGCACACACACCGCAACCTCCCCAGACACCCAAGAAATAAAAAAGAAAAATACGTGGATAAATAAATAATAATACAAAAATATAATTATGTGACATCTAAGGGGCACTAGATTATTATTAAAATTCAAACCACTCAATAGACATAATACAGCATTGTAAAATATATTGCATATAAATGTCTGATACATATATCTGAAAATTACGAGAAAAAAAAAGGTCCATTATGTGATGTTTAATTTTATTGTTGCACTTAATAAACCAGATATTGTTTCCCTAGTTTCTTAGAATGACTGTAATGGATCTTTTATGCATTAAATTAGGTAAAAGTGTAAATGACCTGTTGAGATTTCCGTATTAAGTTACAGAGTACTGTAGGACCATCACAGCCTTTAAGGTTGTAAATGGAAACACTGCGAGAGCTTTACATGCTGTTACAGTTTGATGTGTCCAAGCAAAGAAAGCGAACCTGCTCGTCTACCATTTTTATTCTGACACCATCAGCAAACCAAACCTACACTTACAGCTTTTGTTTTTCATCATGTTGACTTATACAAGCTCAGTCTGGCAGCTGTGCATTTTAATTTAAACGAGGACAGATCAACGCTCTCTTTCTGCTGATGCAAATTCCAATAAGACTGTAAACCAGTAAAAATGATTAGATATGAAGTGTTAACAAGAAAAACCTGGCGGCATTGCTGTCAAGTCAGCATGTCCCGCTGCTGCTGAAAAATTCCACAGTTAAGTTATAATTCATAACACCCACAGATTTACAACAATACGACTTATTCATGCTCTACCATATTAATGTCACAGAGTTGGGGTTTTTTTCTGGAGTGGAGACAGACATAACTTGACTGAAGTGTTAAGCAGGTGAGCAGCAGTCAGAGAGATTTAATATTGAAGTTTATGAGTAATGCTATTTCAAGGGGATAAACAACTTCAAAGGCGTACAATTATGGAACAGAAAGACACACAAAAAAACTATTTAGCAGCAACAGCAGTGCTACATTTTTTTTTTTTGATACAGACATAAATGCAAGTTCTTCTTTTTCCTCAACGCGGTGCATAAAAACGGAATTAGACTCTGTAATGTATGTGGAGGGAATATTTTGTATCCTAGATTTATTTCAAGTGTTGAAAATTGATGTCTGCACCCGTACCAGTCTATTTCATGGCCTGATGTATAATCCAGCAAACTCAAGTGTGTGTGTGTGTGTGTGTGTGTGTGTGTGTGTGTGTGTGTGTGTGTGTGTGTGTGTGTTTGCACGCGCGCACTCTTACAGAAAATAACCCAGGCCCTAGTGAAAATGAAATATTCAGGAAGTATGGCCGCATGCCAGCTACCACACACACACATAGCTGTGTATTGGCAATAATTGAGCAGTACCACCACAGTATCAGAGTGTGTGATGTGTGTGAGAGTGTGTGTGCGTTCTACACAGATACTACTATCACTCTGATCTCAGGTAGTTTGTGTGTGTCTGTGTGTGTGTGCGCCGTCCAGGTTATTACATCGTGATTAGATCTGTCGTATTGCTGCACCTCGCCAGGATCATTACAAGGCGATCAAAGATATGTGATGTGTGTGATGTGTGTGTGTGTGTGTGCGTGTGTGTGTGTGAGAGAGAGAAGCCTGAGGGCTGTGAGTAAACATGTCAAGATGTCTGCTGCCTTCTCTCACTCCTATTTAAAATGAGAGACAGAGAGGGAAAGAGGGGCAGAGAGAGGGAAGGAAAAAAGAAGACAAGATAAAACGAGACACAGAAGATGGAAAAAGAAAAAAACGAGATTTTAAATGACAGAAAGTATAAAAAAAACAGAGAGAAGAGGGGTTTCTCTGAATGCTATGTGATTATAGAATGTCGGCATCTGCACTCCTCTGTCCGCTCACTTCTCATCCTGATTGCTTCTCTCTGCTCTCTGTATACATTAGGGTGATAAATGGCTGCACACAGTTGGCTTTGACAAACTCGTTTGAGAGCTCTAAGTGAGAGTCTTCAGGATGAATGGGACAGTTTCTCCATCCTTTCAGCAGAGGATACATTTGACCAGTTACACGTGTTGCTCTATAGGTTAATTTTGCTTCCCTTTCGAGGTTTATTACACTGGTAGGAGCTTGCTAGGGGTGCGGCTAATTCTACATTACTGCTAATAACGCCGCAGCAGGCTAATAACGCCAAAGGCTGGACAGCGCACATGTTTACACATGTTAGCGAGGCTAGCCAGCTGTCTGACAGCAAAGCCAACAGAGAACAAAATAAAATTCAGAACATTTACATAAAAATTTCACCAACTCTAAAGCTTTGAAATGCAGCACTAAAGCTAATTGAGGCAATGGAGTGTCGGGCCAAAAGGAGACGCCCTTTTTATTTTAGGTCTTTTTCTTCTTAAAAATTTACCGGCCTTTTGAAAGCAGCATAAACCAAAACTCAAATCCCTAGCCTAAATATATATAATATGTGGTACGAGCCAGTTGTGGATCCCAAGCCAATGGAAAAACATGAGTGAATGCTATGATAAGTGGACTGGACGATTTCATGCTACTTTTGCAACTGTATAACTCAATTTGATGAATGGGCATACAGTAGGTGACACAAGAAAAATAAGAGGTAAGTTCTTACACCTACATGGTTGATGCATACATTTCACAGGCTTTTTGTGGTGAATAAACAGACTTTACTTCATGTCAAACTGAATACACTTTAACAGTGACAGTTACACACAAATCCTGCCTTATTTGTTGTGACTACAAGGATCACACTTCTTGCAACACCTTTTTAGCGTTTGTGGAAGTTTCACTGTGTTTCCAGACATTTACTTTTTCTATTAAGGTAACTGGGGAACTTAGAGCTCCATAAAGACAGGTTTCATACGCTGCTGCACTCTGACAATTTAGCCAAGAAATGTACAGTTTCATCATCCTGGAAGAGCCATTACACCATATTAAATAATAGATCACTTAGTGGAGGAGCGAGCAGACAGACATAACAGCTATCTGTTATGGAAGTTCTTTTTTTCTCTCTAATCTGATCATTGCAGGACGTTTACACACACACAAACACACACACACACACACACACACACACAAAAAAAAACTGTGACAGATTTTTCTGTTAAATACAGATTTAATTATGTCTCACTGGTCTGGAGTTATTTCCTCAGGTGGCAGGGGGTATGCAGATGTGATAACTCACACAAACACAACAGCTGCAACCCTGCCTTCTTCTATTTACCCGTCTCTCGCTCTCACCCACTGGCTCCAAACGACTCTCTGCAAACTTTGAAGTGCCTCCAATTAAAAGTTACCCTCCTCCGTGGACAGTTTGTCAAATTAAATCACAACTTTTGGGCTAATTTCTCATGTGAAATGTTTGTCGTCCGCCACAAGCTGACAACTGACATGAGAGTTTGAGAGAAATTTAATGGTAGCGCAGAGTGGATAACAGAAACCACAAGGGGCTGGTAGAGTTCAGCTTCGAATCATCTGAGCAAGTAGTTTATCATAAAAAAGCCTGTTAGTCTGCTTGTTTGCTCATTAACAACATTAAAAAACATCAGTCGGGACAAACCTCATTTTATATTCCTGTATGCATGCTAGAAACATTTAAACAAATGACTTCTTTAACTGTGATACTTGCCTGCAGTGGACTATGATAGGACACGAGCGTCCCCGGTAGCACTTGTTAACTTTTCTGTAAGAAAACAGAACAGAAAAAACGAGCTCAATGTTAACATTACAGACACAGAGACATACACACACACACATACACAGTCAGTACCTTATCTGTTTGGGCTTTTTATAGAAACCACCACAAAGAACAGCATACAGAGCACAGTTAGTTCTAACCTTTATTTGGTAAAAATAGACAGACATGGTCTTTAGAACGTCGAAAAAATTCTCATCGTGTTGATTACAGTTGCAAAACTTTCAGATCAAGTCATTGTTTTTGCCTGTTTTATATTAACATCTGGTAAGCCTACAGTTCACTGTTTGGTCCATACCACTTACCCGACCTATAGAATTTTTATCCAAAAGGTGTTATAGTGAAACTGTTTCTCAGTGCTACTTCAGTAATTAATCATTTCTGACATAATTTCTAATAAAAAAAGTACCAAAGATTTAAATTATTTGACGCATTCAACCCATAGACTGTATATATAGATGGACGACCCTTGCGGCTGACAGCAGTATAGCTCATAAACCCCGCCCCCTCCATGTTAGCGAACGGGACATGGGCCAAACTAAAATGCCAAAGTACATGTCCCAAATATGGTTTGTCATTTAGTAGGTAGTTGTTATCATCCTGATGTATGTTAAAGTGTTCCTTTTTATATTAAGTTTGGTCTAAATTAGTTAGATTTGATGCCATGAGTGACATTTATGTGTGACTTTATTTTTGTACAGTCAGGGTAGGTGGAGACATGCTGTCCATCTTTATATACAGTCTGTGATTCAGCTGTATATGTGTCAACAAAAAAACACGGATTAATGCTCACCAGAGAGTTTCATCAGTGAGTTTCATATAAAAACATGGGAGTAGCAGAGGACTTTTACTTTGACAGCATTAAAGACATTTACACCATAAATGATGTAGAAAATTCACAAACGGGTGCATAAAATTTCACCACAATGCAGGAAATAAAGTGTTTGATGCTCTGATTTTTCTGTTCGAGGCCCCCTATTTCATGTGTCCCTGCCAAAATGTTGAAATGAAACCTATGCCCTAAATACAACCAGAACAGCAAGTGCTGGCCAAGTCATGTTACTTTGTCCAAAATCTAATGCTTTAAAAAAGTCAGTCACTTATTGTACCATCAGTCATTGGAATAGCTGCCGCAAGTACATATGTCAATCCTATAGTGAATCCTGATTCAGATTTAATTTCTAAGGCATTTATGAAGAAGCTAATCTAGTGTTGGGTCACGACTTGTTTGTGCTCCCATGTGATGACCATAGAGCTAATTCATGGATGGATCAGGAGACTAACTGATTACAGAGAACAACTTTGAATGTGTCAGAATGGATTATTGAGAGAACTTAAATGGTGCTTTAATGTTACTCAATTGAAGGCACATATTTGATAAAAATAGAATAGCACAGAGACAATGTTTTACACAGCGTCTTTTGTATTAAATCTGATGCACATTGCACACACCTGTGTGCAGTGCGTGCGTGATGACTATGATATAATGAATTTCGGACCCCAGGAATGCTAGGTGGTGCCATTGGCATTAGCCTAATGGTGATCTTTTTAAATAAATAAAATGCAACGTAACTTGATAGTAGACTCAACAAGTGGGTGGGTATGCTAATTCTCATAAATGTCTAGAACAATGCACACCTGTGTTACTGTACAACACAGTGTACAAAATGTTAAGGGAGCACCATTTATCATAAATGGCCACCAACATTCACCTGGAGATGACAATAACAATATTGTCAGTGTCAATGCTTCTTGAGACCAAGACCACGTTTCCCATGAATCCTGCTGCCTCATGTTAAAAAGATGGTAGTTAGAGGGGATTATTTTTCCCTCTGTCGTTTTTTTATTCTAACATCTACAACCACCTGAAATTCTGAAAGACTGAGCTTCATTTTCTGCAGAAGAGGAGCGCCACCTCCTTCCTGCAGAATCAGTCCCAGTGGCTTACAGTGATTTATCAAAATATCTCAAGTAGCAATTTTTAGTTTACATATATTGCATTGATGGAAACATTTCGCTTCTAGGCAGTATCCTGAAATGAAGAAAACAGTTTTCCTTATTAGTGCTCATGCATTTTTATTTTTAAATCTTACTTTGTTTTTGACCGGTCTTGAAATCCATCCTATTGCTCCATCATACTCCACAGCAGCACATGAGATATTTTTGAATTTATGTTTCTTTCATACATACTTAGAGACGTCGAGGGCTGCTTTATAGTGTGTGTGGGAAACAGCACATCCTTTTTAAAGATTGTAGTAAAAACTTCACACCTTGTTCATCAAAATGCGGGGCCGCCGCTGGATCTACACAACACCCGGCTTCTATCTGAGCAAGAAGCAGAGAGCCGTGAGTTTGATCCCAGCTGGAAATCATCTCTGATTCTATTTCATGGTGATAACTCGAACAATATTCAGCAGGAACATATTATGTAAAGGCACAGTGTGTGTGGTGTGTCTGTGTGTGTGTGTCATCCATAATTCATCACTCAGTCAAGAGAAAAAAAACTCAGACCTGCTTCACTTTTTCTTCCTTAGACTGGAAGTTTCCAGTATGTTTAGAGTGAATTTTTTTGACCATCGTGTGCTTAAAACATTCATAATCAGCTTTTTCTCATTTTAAAACATTTTTGCAGACCTTATTTTATTGAAACATTTTCACCTCTGCCGGGGTTGTTTTGTGTTTCTTAGGGCTCAGACACAACAAATTGACATCAAAGAGCTAGTGGTGACGAAGGTTGACTGTTGCGTCGCCTCATATGTTCTGTGTCTCGGCTTAAAAGTTGTACTTATACCGTCCAACTTGATCTCATTTATAAACCACACAAAACAGAGCAACATAACTGGCAATCCTAATCAAGAACAAAACCGAAACTGTAACGTAAAATCACAGCCAAACTGAGAGTAAGGTTTATATGAATTTCTATGACAAACAATGCTCGTGCTAAATTGACAGTACATTTATTTTTTGCAGCAGGTTTTCAAAGGGTTTGAAGAGGCGGGAAAAACCCCAAAACTGAAGAAAGGAAGTCTTTCCACCTCAAAGCCCCACCCATGTTCATCCTCCGTCTAACCAAAATTGAAAAGTCAGAGCTCGCTGCAGACAATTAAAAGTGATGTATCCATGGAAACAGCCGGCAGAGAATCACCGACAGGCGGGGGTGAGTAGAGGGGTGTGGGATTCAAAGGAAACACCCCGTAAGAGAGATTCAAGCTTGACGGAGAGGGAGACAGACTGAGAGTCAGACAGAGAGAGACAAAAGACAGAAAAGCAATGAGGATGAAGAGGGAGACGGATGGTGAGAATCAAAGAGAGTGATATAGAGAGGGAAAATCAAAATGTTGGAGTCACAGCAGATCCACTATAAGCTACAGTTCGAAGTAGGTCCGCGCTAATATTTTCAGGTTCGTCTCATAGAATGATCTCGATCCACACCGATATGCTTATGTGGGGAAGATGTTTCATTCATCAACACAAATGCGATAATCGCAGACCGCACACCAGCAGGTGCAGCCTGGTCGCCAGAGGAAAATGTTGACATCATAGGTTTCTAAAGTTACGTAATATATAAGCTGAGTTTGTCATCAGGAGGTGGAGGGGAGGGTGGATGACCGGTCACCCAAGCAAGACTCCTGCCGAGCTGCAGACCACTGACCACTGTTTGAGATCAAATAACAACACAACCGGCTATGAGTAAAGCCTCTTGTTGCTGCTTTCCTGGCGGCTTTGATCTGTCGGTGGGGATATTGCCACAATACGTGATATTTTTCACCCAGACATTGCAGCATTTCCTGCCAGTATAGTGACATGAAAAACTGTTGTTTTATTCTTAGACATTGTTGCATGTCCTACCGTGACAGTGCCACAAAGAACATTTTAAAAAACTTTTTTTAATCAAGACATTTCTGAATTTCCTGCCAGTATAGTGGCATGAAAAACTTTTTTTATACCGAAACATCGCTGCATTTCCTAGTGGCATAATGGTACAAGAAATTATTATTTTTTACTTAGACATGGCTAGTTTCCTGCTAGTATAGTTCCACATAAGTGATAGTTTTTTACTGCTAGGATAGTGCCACAAACAACTGTCATTTTTTACTGAGGCATTACTGCATTTACTGCCAGGATAGGGTCAGGAAAAATGGTTGCTTTTTATGAGGACATCGCTGCATTTCCTGCTGGGAAAGTGCCACGAAAAAAGACTGACATTGGTGTGTTTCATGCCAGCATAGGCTCATTAAAAATGGTTGTTTTTAATTAAGACATCATTGCATTTTCTGCTGGTATGGAGGCATGAGAAACATTTGTTTTTAACAGAGACATTGCTGCATTTCATGCTGTGATACTGTCACCATGACTTTGCTGCCTTTCTTGTCAATATAGTGGCACAAAAGCTTTTCCTGCCGGGGTTGTGCTCACCATAACCGTGTTTAAAGCCCAAACATGATAATTTCCAAATGTTTTTTTGAGCCTAAACCGCATAATGACCAAAGTTCTTTATGTCACAACACATTCTCTACATATTAATGTGCAAACGTAATGTAATCGGGGTTTACAGAAACATACCACATTTTTTCTATGACGACAGATGAGAAACCTGTAGAATTGAAAAATAGTGAAAAATGTGTCGTGACAGTCGTTTATGAACAATGTGCTTGTTAGAAATTTTCACAAATGGTTTTGTGAAATGAGCAAAAATTGGTTGAATGTATTTCACTTGATCATAAATGCTACCTGTGTACGCTGTAAACTGTGCAACACACACTGGCTGTGTTGCAGGGAATCAGTGCTCCTATGATACAACAAACCCCTCATACAGACACAAGATTTGTTCAGTCTGTAAAGCATTTTTAAAATGCTTTTTCAGGTGCCAAAAAATTTGCTCAGTGTGGACTGAGGCCAAAACAGGGGAGAAGAACAAACTTTTTCTTAGTGTGGATATATCCTCAGAGCAGAAGTCAGAAATCATCATGAGACACAAACAGAGGGACAGATAGAGGGGCAAAATACAGGGTGGGAGAGAGAAAGACAAAAGGCGACCGGGAGAGGAAGGGAGGCATGGTGAGAGAGGGGGTCGGAGGAGGAGGTAGGAGGACATCGGACGCAGTCAAGCAAACCATGAGCAAGCAAATAGGCGAGAGGTCATCTCAGGTCACCGGGCACAGCGAGGAGAGAGAAAGAGAAGAGAGATGAAGGAGGGAGAAAAGAAAAAGTGAAGAGAGGAGGAGGGGTAAACAGGAGTACAAGGGTAGGGAGGGAGGGGTCGATGAGGCCCCTTGGTTGCAGAGTCACAGTCTCCAATGATCACTTTTGTGACTATGCAACTGGGCTTATATTACTAGCTGCAACATCACAAAAATGACACTGGCAACCGCTAGTTAGCTGGTAAAACAGGAGGAAAAGGACAGAGAGGATTTGTAAGCAATGCTTCGGCTCAGTCAGTCAGTTGTGAGTGTGGTTAAAAACTAAAAAAAACCATGCCAACAGGAGCGTATAAGAAGGAGAGAACGGCCGACATCCTGAAACCATCGAGGAAGAAAAAAAGGAAGCACCCAAAAAAGAGAGGGGAGGTTGTTATTGTACCATATCTGCTGTAATAAAAGTGAAAAATATCTCCCTCTGTGCTTTCTTCATTGTGTTCTGACCCCGTCGCCCTGTGAGTAAAGGCAATATTTCCTAACTGATGGTGGGCGGTGACGCCCACCAGACCCTTTTATAATAGCTGTGACCACAAGCGCTCACTCTTGATATCTCACCTAATTGATGGCCGCCAGCAGCACGGCAACACCGGGCCTATATATAAAACCGATTTGGGGTCTATCGCTTCGGAAAATCCTCAGTGAATCAGAGAAAAGGGGCTGGGCGGCTCCCACCTAATAGGCAATACAGTATATCAGTTTAAAAGAGGTCGAAGGAGGGGAGGCGGCTATAAAGGCGCCGGAGATAAAGGATCACTCCTGCAGAGTTCCCTCAATGCATCCTGAATTACACTGTTATCGACTGGAAAATGCCCAGGATGTTTGAGGATATATAGATATTTCTCTGCCCGCGTCTCAGGGTCACGAGTCAAAACTCGCAGAGAAGTGAAAGGTTTGAAGTTATTTTGCTGCGGGCGAGAGCCACAAAGGCCACTCAATGCCTTTGTGGTTTGTGGGGCGGGGAGGACAATTCCAGGACTGTCTATTTGACCTCCTTTACTTTCTTTTTGTTCAAATGAAAAACAGAAATGTCCAAAAGAACCACGTGCACAACCATCACTCAGAGACTCCTCTATGCAGCAACTGAAAGACATAAAAAGCTGAGGTCGACTGTGGTGCATTTCAGGACTTCCAGGTTGAGGTTCACAATTCTGGTGCCTACTTTCCTGCCTTTTTTTTCTCTTCTATTTCAGTTTGCAATTGACTACATCTTCCAGAATGGCTTTTTAACAACTCTTAGAGAAACTTGCATTGACTTCTTCTGTAGATGCAAAGTGCATTCAACTCAAGAAACAACAGAACATATAAAAAGCTGCCCAACTCACAAGAATTGCTATTAGGTTAATGAAAGAGAAACCTTTCATCACAAGAGACACGAATACAAATAGTACATCAGGGAGAAAAAAGTGCAAATTTTTGGTCAGGAAAATACATTTTCAGACATGGTTCATTTGTCTTTCTTATGTCCCTCTACATGTGGACTTCCTTAAAAATAAAGGCTGGTTTTGTTCAACAGAAGCAAAAACAAAGTGAGGTAAGAGGCTCTTTCTAGAAGGACACTATAGAGACTTTTTTGAAAGCGTCACACAAAGTCCTCTTCTTGCTTTGGAAATGAATCCTGTTATCAAAGTGTATTTTTACTCCAAAGGCCTCTTTCAAAAAGTTTCCTTAAGGTCTTCTAAAACCTTAATGCTTTCATTATCAACATTCAGAGCAGGCTTTAGTACTTTATGTACTTCAAATGAAAAGGAGGTTCCAAGAGACTATTTAAACGACATCCTAAAGAGTCTTTATCACTACAGAAAAATATGTTGCAAACCACTCTGAGTGCCATCTATCCAGTCAAGCACACTCGCTTACATTGTAGAGGCCATGATAAACAGCCAGTGATGGTGCCTCGGGTTTTGTTTTGATATTGTAAAGGTGAGTTCAGACCAAAGAGTGAATGCCTCACCAAGCGCCATTATATACAAAGCCAATCCAAAGACAGAAATTAGATGCAAATCCGTTCAGGGCCACGTGAATAGGTGCAAGTACTCATCAGATTAAACATTTCAACATGTTTAAAAAATGTGCGTCACAACCGAAAGAGTGTCAGCATTAAGATACTCCTGAGGTTGCTGACAACGAGAGATGGAGGAAAAACTTTGCTGTCTTTTGTTGTGCACCCAGGGCTTTGCGACTCAACGTCAGTTCTCAACAAATTAGCTTAAACCTGATTGAACGCTCAGTTGTACTTTACTAGGAACCAAGTTAGCATTGGGCGTCAGCTGTCTTACCCAATTACTTAATACAATATAGCACATCTGTTAAGGGAATATTCAGGAGCTGTGAACATCTCCGAAAGACATTCCAGCAGATAAAAAATGAAATCAACACAAAATGGCCCAAAATTGCTGTTCCTCTAATGGCCACAATGGCTTCACCCTTTTGTAAAAATATGGTCACTTCTGGCCCCAAAAAAACCCAAACAAAAAACGGGGATGTCTGAACTGCCGAACTTGAAGGTTCAAGCCAATGGGTGTTCTAACATTAACAACATCCATTATTTGTACAGTCTATGGCATTCATACAAGTAACGGGGGTAATTTTGCTTTGCGATTGGTGTGAACACATCTTAATAGCACAACTGGCAGCATCTGCAGTGGGAAGCCAGTGAGGGATCATAGTTTTGTTGCTGCACAAGCAACTCCTACTGGTTGGTTTCTTGGTGTAGCTTGGGTGGCTCCATGAGTAAAAGAGGACACACAAAACAACTTCCTCCTCTGCCAACAGCTGAGTTAGCAGTGACAAGAATGCAAGGCCACTGGTAATAAACAGGAAAATACACCACTCTCTAAAACAGCTCAGTGATCTCAAGAAGTAACTGTATGAAAAACAAGAAGTCTGAGTTTAGTTTCCATTTTTTTATGATATTGTTTTTATTTTAAAGGAGATCCCTACCTGCGGAAGTCGAGGAGTGTCCGGCTGGTCTCTGGGACGGTCTGGTTGAGCCAGGTAAGGAAGTGGAACTGAGTGACGGTTCTTGTCTCATTGGTCTGCATGTTCTTTAGGTAAAAGCTACGAACCAGGAAGTCATCGCACCAGATGTGTTCAGACACCAGGTTTACCTGCACGGACACACAGATAAACAATTATTACAAGTAAACAATGCACACACATGTAATCAACTCACAGAAAACATTGTCCATGGAGTCAAACTTGCCATCATGTTCTCGCCAACTTTTGCAAAAAATGTGAGGAGTGTTAGACTGACTCTTAAGTCATCTTATCAGTTACTAGTCTGCATACATTAATCATACCCAGTACAGTGTGTTGCATGTGTCACAATAAAACCATGATCTCAGAGACACAGACAACATTCATGGATTTTAGGACTTGGACTAGAAATCCAGTGTGTCAGATTTAGGGGCATCTAGTGTTGAGGTTGCAGGACAGAAACCTCCCCCATGTGCGATAGTGTCTGTCACAAAAACAAGATTTTTGATTTGATTTTGATGTGCCCCCTCTGGGCTACTGTAGACAAAACAAGGCAGACTCTATGGAAGAGGATCTGCTCCGTATAAACAGCTTGTTATAAGGTAACTAAAACACAAAGATTATTTTTTTCAGCTAATTATGAACTAATGAAAACATAGTTCTGAATATTATTTATAATTTCTACCACTAGATGTCCCGGAATCCTACACACTGGACCTTAACATATAATAGATGTTTTATTAAGCAATGATGATCTCTTAGAATGAATAATTAGTATTTTGGGCTTTAGAAATTTTTGCTTGATCATAATGATAAAGTCAAGTTACCACTTTGATTATTCATTAGAATTAGACAAAAATGTCTGCAAAATGTGACTGGAAATAAACCAGTCATCACATGTATCGAGTTTCAGACCAATCCAGTCAGAATCCCTGAAATACCATTTAGCCCTTAAAGAAGGAGAGCAAGCAAAATATTTTTGTTATTATCTTAAAAAAAAGTTATGTTTCATAAAGTCAAAGGCCAGTGATATACAGTTGCAGTTTATTCCCCAGACAGTCGGTTCTGTTCATGCTGAGTCATTTTACCTCGTAGATGTGATACAGGTTGGATCCCTCATCGGGCCAGTAGTGGTAGCACTGCTTCACCCCGCTCTCGACAAGAGGTGTCAGCATAACGATGACCACGCAGCCGTTCTCCCATACCATCTGCAAATAAAACACACACTCAGATTCAGCACAGTGGCAGGAGTAACGTCTAATCCTAACCCTAACCGACTTTCTTTATCTTCGAAGTCCTTTTCCTTTTTGAGAAAAATGTCTGGTATTCATTTGTGGAGAGAGTGAACATGCCTGTTTGTTAATTAAATATTCATATGTTTTTTCCCAGCATTAAGCAGCTGCACAATAGTGGCTTTTTATTGACTCTGTTTAGCTCTATGTTTGTAATCTCACAAAATGAGTGATTACTATCTATGACAGAGTAACCTACACTCATATATTTATAAAAGACTTAAAGGCACACACTTTCTCAGAAGTACAGATGATTTTTTTTAACCTAATGTTTTTCAAAAACTTCCAAAGATTATTTAAATGTCAAAGCCATCTCCTAAGAGTCACGTTCTTGAAGCCGCGGAGAGCTCAATTTGGAACACGATCTCATACGAAGTTGTCAACACTCCACAAAATCTGCTAACAGAAAAAAACACTGACATGTGTCCTCACTCACCCACTCGCTTGGATATTGGTCCATAATCAGTTTAAAGTTAGTGCTATCTATCAGTCTGGAATGGTAGAAGTGTCTGTTTTGGGGGTGGGGTGAAAATGAAATCTTAATTTAAAACCAAACACTTCAAACTTTAGGAAGAAACTACCAGCAAGTCAAGCATTGTGGCACCAAAAGTAATTGCTGTCGAGGCTGTTCCCTCCCCCAACTGGGTCGTTCCACACTGAGACTCAACGCGCGGTCGTATTTTTCCTGCTGGCACTCATATTCTCACAGCCGGAGGGTGGGCTGGCTCTGGAGATCCATTCGACTCTGATCAGAGGTAACAGTCAGCCGTTAATGGAAGCCATAAAACAATACCGCTCCCACATCATCGCGCTAGATAATCAAGATGGCCGCACCTGCCGTTCGGTCAGCAGCGCCGCCACACCTTGCCGGAGATTTACCCGACGTTAATTGCGGCAGGGTTTTGAATTACTGCACCTTTACACACACTTCAGCTCAGCCCCCACTGCTTCCCTGATTGGTCTCGTGGATCTAAAGATGTGACGGTGCACTTTTCTGAGAAATGGTGTTAATTCGCTTTAGCTGACAGGGTGAGAACTCGCCGGTGCTGGGACGATAAGTTCCCTCTTTTAAAACTTGCGGTTTGTTAAAATGCAAATTTAATTTAAACCGTTATTTATCCAGGAAAAAGTTAACTGCACACCGTGCTCTTTTCTAACATCTGCGGTGCTTTAACATCACGCAGGTCCATGAATTAACTTCTGTTAGCTGGACATTGTGGAATATGTCCCTTCAGTACTTTGCTCGAGGGCACCTCAGCAAAATTCAGATGGGGCATATGTTGTGATTTGATGTATGCGGTGTAATAACCCTGGCAGCTGCTGATTAAAGAGCCTGATAAGACACGTTAATGCTGGTTAAGTTAACTGGGCCGCAACACAACAAGAAGTAGAGCACAGAGGGGACGCTTAATGGACCTGAGGGACTGCATGCAGCTGGTGTGCTCGAAGAATTTTAGACAAAATCTTTATATTATCTTTTCAGCTGTGAGTTAAAAGGAAGAGGGGGAGTGTTGAAGTTAGCGGACCAAAGGTGGCAGGTGAGAAAGGGAGTGGGCCTCTCTTCAAAATGAGGGAGGGGGAAGAAAGTGAGAGGGGGAAGAAGGTTGGAACTGGGCAAAGAAGAAAGAATCTACGACACGCCAATACACACAGCGACCAACCCTTTCCTGAGAGAGGGGTGATGTCCAGCGCTAGAGAGGGATTAGTGGTGAGCGGATGAGGGAAGTGGTGGTGTAATCAGGTTAAAGTTCATTTTCTCAGGACACCAACTTCTCCACAGTCCACCAACTACTCACATTTTTGTCCAACTTAGTTCAACTTTTCTAAACACCACAATTAAAGCAGCGTATGTATTTGTACTCTCTTGAGGAAGTTATGAAGTATTAACATAAATGTACCATGAAGTTCTATCATTATACACACCTTATAGCACCTCACTCATTTTTGATTTTTCAAAAAAAATATGATTAGAGGAAGATTAGGCATTCTTAAATTTATTTAACTGTTATATACACAGGACAGGTTGGCTGAGCATTCACGCTCTGTTGACATTTCAGAAGAATATCAAAAATGTAGTATTATCATTTTGCTGTGATGATGGATGTTATACTGCCTTTATGTGACGTACTCACAAACACAATTTCAAAGTCTCTCGGCACCTGAAGCTGATGTCATTTCAACATATTTGCATGGTATCACAACTAGCGCAGCCCCCATTTGTGGAGCCGCAACAGTGAACGATCAGTAAGAACGCATTAAAACATATAATCTGGCTAGCATGTAGTAATAAACAAACAGAAAAATTTGCTCTATGACTCATATGACTCATTTATGTAGAATATACTTGTTAATTTAAACTTGTTTGGATTCCTTAACACATTTTAAAGGGACAGTTCACCCCAAAGTTTCATGTAGGAATTAATTTCCAAGCTACACCCACAAACTGTATCACCGCACAGATGCAGTTGGCAGATGTAGTTCTGAAAAGAGAAAATAGTTTCTACATAAAACTGCTCACAACAAGGTCTATGGATCATTACGAGTAACCGGGGCATGATTTATGGAAAGAGACCATACTGTTCACTTTTTCAAATGTATTTTTTGAATGTGTGTTTGTCTTTGTGTGTAAGACTTCTTGATTGACTGGTGATCTGTTTAGGGTGTTGTCCTGCGACACTCAAAGATAACAGGGTATAGCTAATAGATGTATAATGGAGGAAGATTTTAAATGAGCTGTCTTTTACATCTCACTCAAGTTGATTAGCAGCAGCAGATGAGCAATGAATCTACACAAGCCTGAGATGCTTCTGTTTCCAGCCTGCATGGTAACCAGCACTATTGGGAATGCAGCAGGGACAGAACTTGTTTGACAAGGGGACCTTTCCCTCCAACACACACACACACACACACACACACACACACACACACACGCAATGACTGGCCAGAATAACTTATCGATCGACTGGTCTCAAATTCAAACCCAATCCAACATTTGGGACAGCGGGAAAAGTGTTTGCCGTCCCTTGCATTAACAATGTGTCCCAGTGTACAACGGCGTGTGTATATGTGTGTGTTTGAGTGTGTGTGCAGTGGTGGTGGCAGACACGTTGCCGGGCAGTGAGCATGATGGTGAAGGAGAGATTAACAATGACATCCACAGAACAAGCTGGTCTCCCGTGTGGCTCGCTGCACTAATAAAAATCGGCTAACTCTTGTTTAAGAGAGGAGAAGGTATTGATTTTTGTTCCTGAGTGTGTGCGTGCATGCACCCTGTGTGTGTATGTGTGTGTTGATGTGTGTGTTTTACCTGCCAGAAATCAGCCACAGTGGAGGGCAGTGGGCCTTGAGTGGCAATGTAGGCTGGATTTCTGGGATCGTGATCCATCTGAGAGGAGAGGAAAAAGAAGGTTATAAATGTTAAACTGGACTCAAGCTTCTTCTTTCACTATTTCTGTAGTGATTCAAATATCAACCCCGTTTTAATTTTCTTAAACACTAGGATGGAAATTAGGGCTTTTTTCGAGGTAGTCCTGGACAAAATGGCAGAACAATATGGAAAAAGATTGACAGCACAACAGAAAAAGATTTTAAAAGGGTGCACTAATTCAACTTGTAACGTGTCTAGCTTTAGTATATTGTAACATATCAATTGTGGAATTAATCTGCAGATCCTCTGGTTCAAAATGAGATCAAACTTTTCTATGGATGTCAGTTTTTTTAGCAACAAAGAAGGCCAAAATGTGGCCTGCAACAGACAGTTGCTGTTTTTGGTCATACCAATTTCCAGCGAACTTGCCCCCATACCCCCAACAAGCCGTAAAAAAAGGAGTGAGGAGTCAGCAGTCAATGACGGTATAAAACATTAAATAAAACAGGTTTTTCAGCAATAATGAATCACAGCAACCATGAGAGGTCCTTGCATATAGCGTGTGCTTGCAAGATAAAGGCTGATTGGTCCAACAGTTTGTGAGATTAGCTGCAAACAGACAGATTCATAGACTGACATACACACTTATGCACACATGCATACATTCAACAAAATGCACGATCACCTCCATGCTTATGTCTGGCAAAAATAACAAAGCCAAGATAGAAGTTAAAAGGAAGATATGAGTTGAAACACTAGCTCTAACCCAGAGTATTAAATAAAGCATTTGTAACTTGTAGTTTAAAACGATCATCCAAGATAAGGGATTTTAAACAACTTTTCCAGTGTGCTGTTCCATTTAAAGTTGCCTCAGCTTTATTAATTGAATTAATTTAAGTGAATTTGTGAAAACACAGTTGTGGCAATATAATATTTTAAGTTACAGCAGCTTTGACAAAGATAACAAAAAGGAAAATTCTAAGTCAGACTACCTCCAAGGCAAAAGTTTAGAAATTAGGTTAAATTCTCTTACTTCAAATTTTAATCAAAAATCACTTGCTTTGAGTTATTTGAACTTTTGAATTTTTCAGCAAAAGCATTCTTTTCAAAGTTAAGTTGTGCCAGTTATGGGGAATAAATCAACTATAAGTACTGGGAAAGGAGGTTTCCTGTTGAGGTTTGTCAAAACTTTAAATACAGTGAGAAGTAAGAGGGCAGCCAACCAATAATAGCCTCATAAACAAAAGTGTACCGATGAAATAATCTCTGAGGGGTCAAGGAGGGCCACTTTACCTCTGCATACAGCAGTGCAGAGATGATTTAGTGCCCTGTAGCCTGTTATAAACCTCACTGCATCATGATATACAGTAAATACAACACAGTGGCACCAGCATTACTACACCACATCATTGCCGTTGTCCACGTCAGCGTGCAAAACCCTCCATTTGTCCTCCAAAAATTCCTCCTTTGTCTCATGCTCTGCATAAAAATCAAAACGGGTTAATACAATGTGTAAGGTTACTAGTTTGAAAGCCTCTTGGTGAGACTTCTCTAACTTCTTCCTTAACTGTTGGAAATTACAGGCGGATGGCATAGGCGTTGAGAGCAAACGACAGGAGACGAACGTGAGGTGAATTTGCGAGGAAGTGAGTGACACCCCTGCCTATTACCATGCAAATTATACGGTAAATGTAATAATTGGGAAGACCAATTTAGCTGGAAGCAATTACAGAGGGAAGACAGATAATTTCTGGGGTTTTTCCTGCACACAAAATTGTCTTTAATGGTCCTCTGTTCCCTTTATGAATGCCAAACAATAATGCACTTCTAATGAACTTGAAATGCAGCGACTTAGAGAGAGAAAAGGTGACATGGTGCCAGGGAGTGCTCATTAAAACATCTGCAGCCCAGATTGCGTCATGGTGAAGAAATAGCAGGAGAAAGAGGTGCACTATTAAAATATCTGAGGGTGGTTAGCCAGAGAGCTAAACCCTAAAACACTACAGAATATAATAAAAAGTATGTGGACAATCCTGTCATTTTGATCCGGGGCTGTTTTTCAAGTTTTTCAATGAAAAGAAATCCAAATGCAACAACAAGCTCCATCCTGGTTCAACATGACAATGCCCCTTTGCACAGAACCAGGTCTGTAAAGAAATGTTTCCCAGTTTGGTTTAGAAGAACTTTACTGGCCAGCAGAGAGCTCTGACCTCACAGCAACCATCTTGTTCCTAGGCTGTCAAATAAGGCAGCTTAGTGGCCCTCAGTGTCTGATTCTGATGCACAAGGTGTCCTTTCGTGAGTCCATGACACGAACTGCGCTTTCAACTAAATCCAGTGTTAACCCATTCTTGGCAATAGTGCAATATCAAGAGTGAGATAGTCTGAGTAGAACAGGAAGGGTGGTGGTGGTCAGGTCAAAGAAACACACAACTTTTACGAATGAGACAGGTGTCCTGTTCAAAATCCATTTTTTTCCCTCTTCAGTATCAAGTGACATAGTCCTTCACTTAGTTAAGTGCATAATAAACCAGTTTAGACAGGAACACTTGAGTCAAGGAAAACTTTATTTCCATTTGCCATACAATATTTAGTGGTATGGCTCTGTTCTCAGACCCCTCTGCCCTTCCTCATGTCTACGCAGAAAGCCTAAGGAGGAGAGAGCACCTCTCCAGCCTTCTGCGTACCTGTGTGGAAAGCTGGAGGCAGAGAGTGCACAGCTCTGCTTGAGATCAGCTGATGCAGCTGGAATGTGAGCTGAGCTTGACACGGTGGCCTTCCTGAACTAATGCTACGCTTGATTTATTTAAACCCAAACCATGGTCTTTTTTTCTAAACCTCATCAAGAAGTTTTGTTGCCTCAATCTAAAGTAGTTTTGATGACATGACCTGCAGCTCCTGTTGAATTTATTTTGAAAGAGATTTTGTATGTGGCTGAGTGAGATTCAATTCCTGAAGCCAGGTTCCAAAACCTGATGAAAACCAATCACATGGTTGTTATGTACTGGTGTCCATGTGTTTTGTTTGGCTTTCCACATACTTTTGACCACATAGTGCTTATATAAAATAAAATGCATTTTCAGAAGTTTTTCCAATCCTGCTTAGAACACATATCTGAGTGAGGCTCTTAACTGTTTTAGTTTCAAAATCTCATTCTTGTCAAAATCCATCAAATGAGGTCACTATGGGACGAACCAAAATTTGATCTGCAAATGACCACTGACATAACTAAAATGACAAAATGTCCTTCGCACACCCTGGAGTGTTAAGGCCTAACAAATGGCGAAGGACCAACCTGGAAAGACTGTGAGACAAATTTAAAAAAGTCTTATCTGATTCACAGTGGTGGGGTCTAGGAAATTAAAAGAGAAAGACCAGAAAGGACAGAGGAGGAGAAACAATTGACGTTGATGAATCAAGAAAGACAACAAAGAGAGAGAAAAAAGATTAAAAAAAATAAATACAATAAAAATGTTAGAGTGAAAAGCTGGTGAGAAATGAATGTGGAAATCGAGGAGAAAAGATTCAGGAAAGAAAGAGGACAATGCAGAGACACTTTAAAGATGAAAAGATGAGAAAAAGACACCCAGTCTCCTTTTCAGTCTCTGTGGACACACAATGCTTCCTGACATGTCAAGGTGTCTCCAGAAGTAAACCCTGCCATTAATGACAGTGGGCAACTCTCTCTCTCTCTCTCTCTTTCTCTCTCTCTTTCTCTCTCTCTCTTTCTCTGTCTCTCTCACACACACACACACACCCTTAATAAGAGACAAAAGTGGAGTATGTGACAAAAGCAATTATTCCTGTTATTGTTTTTCTTTGTCTTTTCTTTTGAAGCAACGGAGTTGTGTGTGTGTGTGTGTGTGTGTGTGTATGTGTGTGTGTGCGTGCGCATGCACGCACACATGATCACCATCACTGTCTGATGAGGTTTTATGACGGAGCCAACTGCAACCATAGTTGCAGTTGGCTCCATGGGGGTGACAGCGTCAGTATGTGTGCACATTGTGTGTGTGTGTGTGTGTGTGTGTGTGACAGCTGACAGGCCGGCACTGGTAAACTGCTATCTGTCACCTACATCAATTAGCTTCAGCAATTAGGAAATAAAATAACTTCTGCTGTTCACTGTTCTTTTGAGGAGAGACAAAATTATCTCCTTTCAGGCGGCAGGTACACAGTGAGGTCTGTGAGTAACACAGACAGCTTCTGGGAAGTCACTTTCCTGTTAAGATTTTTTTTTCTTTGAGCACCACAAACTGCCATTTAAATGGGGTGAGGCAGACATCTTAGCAGCAGAGATATGAAAATATCAGCAAATACAACCAGAATTGGTAGCATACCTAGAACATCCAAGGAAGAAGTGAGAAAGGTTTAAAGTCCATAAATTGGTTGCTATGTTTAGGTTCTTTTTTAGAATTTTCAGGGTTGTTTTGTTATATGTGTAGTCATGTGAAATCACCTCTTTTTTCCTTTTTTTTTTTTTTTTACAAAGGTGGCGTCTAGTATCAAATATGTTGAATGACCCTGGAACTTATTATTTAAAAAAAAACAGGTCCTAAATCCTAAAAATTAAATGATAATCAGTGCAATTCAGACTGACTCATGTCAGTTTTTCTCACCTTCTGGTTTAAGTCTGGTTAGGATTAGGTAAGTATTTAAATTTAGGAATAGATCGCATTAACTGACAGAGGCAATGTTTGGGAGTCACTAATTGTAATTAAATTACAAATTAGATGTTAATGTCATCAGTTACAGTTAAAATAACAGCTACAAATCAAAATGGTGTTTACAAAGGGGTTACATTTGAATGTATATTTATTTCAGTGAAAAGTTAAATGTAGAATATAACATTCGTTCTATTGCTTTGCATCTTTTTGCAGTGCAGGAGTGCCTTCTTTTGGCATAGACTAGTTCCATACATTTTTCAGTTTTGTTGCCCAGTTTAAAACATTTGTTAGAAAAGTAATCAAAATATAGTCAAATATAATAACTTAAATAACTCTGATGACATAATTAAAATACTAACATTACTTATTACATTTTCAACAAGGTAACTTCTAATCTGTTAATTATAATATTTCAGAAGTAACCTTCCCAACATTGACTATTGGCAGGAAACAGGATGTGAGCAGCACTGGTGCCAAAGTCAAAGGCTTTATTGACCTGACCCCAAGAAATGACTTGTAAGGGAATCTTAAAAACCTGTTTATGACACTGATAATACCAGTAAACAACTATCTGCTATGTAAAGACACAGCGGAGTCTGTGTATGTGTTGTAGTAGTCAGTTCAGTGTGTGTGCATCCCACTGGGTAGCTTATCATGAATCTTAGATAAGCTGTGCTCGGAACGTTACATACAGCTCCTTTAAATTTAGGAAATTTAAAGAAAAGACCAATGGTGTTGCTTTTTTTGAACCCCTTTCAAAGTCAGTTAATTTCATTTAAATTAGCAACATTACCAATAAAGTTTCACTAAGACATCCTCGTGAGTTTTTTTTCTAAATTCATTTTGGTGCTATTAGTTGAAGGAGAGTGGACACAGTATGTCTTGCAATATTTTCTATTTTCTCCAGTGACTCTTTTAAATCCTTAATAAAAAAAAAAGTCAATTTAACTGTCAATAAAAGCTGTGAGGCTGATTTACCCTTGGTGCTATCAGCACAAAACACGCATCAGAATGAGCGTATGCATGATTGAGAGGTACCTGAGTGATTGATTATGTCTAAGGAAGTGTGTGTGTGTGTGTTTATGAAAAAAAACTATTGAGTCTTTGTTTAACTGACTGTGTCTGCTGGGTAAGTGAGTAATTTTGTTTATCAGTAAGTTTGCGCAACTGACTGATTATGTGTGTATGTGGGTCTTTGGGCAAATTCGCACAGGTTGTGTTTTGTGTGTGAGGGCTACCATGATTTTACGACTCGGAGTGGATGGGAGGTGTGCTTCTTTTAATGAAAAGAAAGGCTGAGATATTCACAGAAACTCAGTTTAATGTTAATATCTAAGATTTTTATGGTAACTACTGTATGATTTTTATGGTATTATTTTATTGTAATAACTGTTCATACTAAGCTCATGAACACACCGAAGTTGGAAGAATGACTTCCGAACTGGGGAAATGGGACAATCCAAGGATCACATGAATGCAGCATTAATTTTGCTTTCGTGGTCAAGATTCAACAGGACGTTACTTGGTTAAGGCATATCATCAGAAGTTGTACATGAAAATCTGATCTGAAAGGATAATCGGTCACTTGCTGGACTGTGAGCAGATGTTGCTTTGGCTTTCCAAAAAAAAACCCAAAAAATGTGGTTGGTAAAAATGTTGTCAAATTCCACCCAGCTACCTGTCAGATTCAGTTTCTGAGTAACTGTTATGCAAGAACCAGACTGTATAGTGACCAAATAAAAACACACTTCCTGATCCTCCATATTGGGAGTTGGATGTCTGGCTAATGACCTCATCCCATAAAACAAACAATCATCATCTAAAACACCTTCCATAGCTTGCTGGTTAATTCAGTCTCCAGCTGCTGGTCTTGATTAAATCCCAGGGGGTGCTGTCTAGATAAATATCTAATGACAAACTGAGCATGTAACATTTAGGATGGCTTTGCGAGGCCTTAATTATGTACTTTGGCTAATTCGTGTTACCCTTCCTTTAGCTAGCAGAGGCAACAACATCTGGTTGCTGAAATGACAACTGTTCATCCACTAATTCTTCAGATTTTTTTTTTTTACCTAGTACACAGCTGTGCTGCTCTAAAGGCCTCAGCCAATTTGTAATGAGATGGTCTTTGCTTTGTTCAACCTTATACATCATTTTATGTTTTCTACATCTGTCCATGTGAGACTTTTATGCTAGAACATTGTCGCCAGTGGACATTGGTCAAAGGAAGAAAACTAACTCACAGCCATACACAAGGGATTATAACCAGTCATTTGGGGTAGATCTAGAAGAACTATTAAGGCATGTAAAGTTACATTGGTTAGGTTTAGGCAGGTGAAATTACACAGGTGATGTTCAGGCAAGTAGTGTTACGCAGGTTATGTTTAGGCATGCAAGGTTAGTTATTTTTGGGGAAAAAAAACATGATGACGAGATACCTTAAAAAAACCCCTCAAAGTACATTTGGTTTCACACCGTTCATATTGCTCTCCGGGGGGAACATACTTTATTGTTTGACCCCAAAACACCTCAGCCTGCCTTCTTACACGAACTTTGACTCTTTATACAACTTCACTTTTTCACTGCCATCAGCACAATGGTCACATAATTGCAGCCTTAGGGATCATTTGGGTTATTCACAAATTACTGTTTTTTTGTGATTCCGTGAGTTTTATACAGATTGTGTGCATTACTTTTCATAGGTATACATGAGAACAGTCCATGAGAACAGGCTAATCCCTTTAACCTAACATTTGTCTTTATTATGGATAACATGCAGCATTGCATCATTTTTTTAGGAGAAAACATTGGAGTTGTATGTCGAGTTTTAAGTCAAAAGAAATGCAAGGAACAAACAAAAGTGACAACAGGGAGTTATTAGCTACATGCTTGCTTCTACAGTACTATAGTATAATGTATAATGTATGTATAAGGTATAGGAATAAAATTAGAATTTAACCAAGCAACAGAAAAAAATATTAACATGTTCTACAGATAGTGACAACAAGATCCAAAACATGTTGGGTTTAGTCTTCTTTACGTCAACGCGTGGGTGAGGGGAAAACAAATTGTCAGCAGAGGAGGTTCCTTAAATAACCTCAGTGTGTACCGTACATTCACATACATTCATTCTTTAATGTGTGTGTGTGTGTGTGTGTGTGTGTGTGTGTGTGTGTGTGGGAGGGGAGAAGGGAATGTATGCAGTGCTCATGTTTGAGTGTGTGCTTTAACAGGTCTGTGTGGGTGTCTGCACTTGTTCTATGTGTGTATGTACATTAAGTGAGAGTGGGTGAGCATGCTTGCTTGAGTGTGTGTGTGTGTGTGTGTGAATTTGAGTGTGTACATGTCGGTGTCTGTGCAAGCTTGCCTCAGAGTGTGTTTTTAAGTGTGTGCTTGTGTGTATTTCTTTATGCATGGGTACATGTGTTGGAACTGTTTTTGCATTTGTGGCATTTGACAAGGCTGCTCCTTTGTTTCTGTATAGTTTTGATTCCTTCTTACTCTCTCTCTCTCTCTCTCTCTCTCTCACAAACACACACACACACTCACACATGCACACGCACGCACACAAGCACACACTCAGCCACTTCTTGGTGTGACGCCCAGATTTGAAATGCATAGCGTTTCTGTTGCTTTTAATGGAATACCACTGTATCTGCCTCGGGGGAAACGTAAACCTACTATTCCAACACTGGTTTCCAAATTGATACACTCACTTACTGAATTCACATGGCTCTTTCTTTCCCCTTCTCCTTCCTACAGGGTGTTTTGCTGCTTAAATCTGCACCGCGCCAAGGAACGGCCTCGGCAAGTCGGGCGCAGCGTAACAGTAAACACAAACTAGTGTCAAATTAGCATAACCCAAGGTCAAAAACAATCATTTCCCAAGACCCCATAGATCAATTTTGTTTTCACAAACGAGAAGCGAGCCAAGAGCCGTGCGCATGTCCTTTCCCACGCCTTCCCCGAGCGAATACTCGCCCCGGGTGTTTGCTGTAAAACAATCATTAATATTCATGGTGCAGAACATACACACTAGCGTGGGGCTGCCGCTGAAGCTAAGCAAGCGTTGCATCAAAATTTATATTGTACAACGGTAGGCTGCCTTTGTTCCTGTGAAGCCCCGTGGGGACTGTGGGAGCCTGGCATAGCGGCGGTGTGAAGCACAGAGTTAGAATGCAGAGGAGGTACTCACGATCGGGCTGGCATTGATGTAATCAGAGTTGCCTTGGCTGTTCTCCACCTTCAAGGTGATTCTGGAGTGATCATCTGGAACACAAATGGAGGAATTCAGCGCTTTTTGTCTCAGGAATGCAAGTGCTGCTCAGTGGCCATATTACATGCACTGTGAGTAGATATGCTTTGCATGTCTGTTGAACGTATAGGACTCTCCTTGATGCAAATTTCCACAAGCAGCTAAGTAAGAATGTTTCCATGACCTTAAGAGTAAATTCCCTTCTAGTATGTCAAGGTTGTTTCAGCTCAGAATAGAACAAGTTTCAGTTCACGGATTAAAAGCCACCAAGTGACTTGTCTGAGAAGTCCCCTGATACTCTTTGATTTTCCTTGGAGAATTGATCAACTGATCTCTGACTTTTAGAAGGCACCTCTAACAATTCCAACACAGCTGCCAGACAAAGAAGGTTTCTTCAAACTAGGGATACGTTACATTTGTATGTCGTGAAGCAGATACATTGAAAATTAATATATTTTAGTTTGGTTTAGGCACAAAAACCACTTGGTGATGTTGAGGAAAAGATAATGTTTTAGCTCCAAATACCCAGTTTTAGAGGCACATCTCTGATGAAAAAGAAGCAATTTCTCAATGAAAAACATGATGCTGTCATCAGTGACGGGTCATTACAGAATACCAACATTTGGTGTCTAAATAGCCGCTCAAAACTGACTAGCTAAATCACAACGAGTTGGTTTGATGGTATGGAACAGTGGTCTGAAGCGTGGCAGCTGTCTCGCCTAGGTGACACGCCATTCACCTTCCCCTTTACCTCCAGATGACAGTCAGCTCGTACAATACATCACTTAACCCTTTGAAACCTGGATCAACTGGATCACGGGATCACTTTTCTTGTGCTGCGTTTGGAAGCCTTTCACAAGTATTTAAACCTTTGGACCCTAAACAATTTGGATATATTTCCCTTGAAAATGTGGGGAAAAAGAAATTAGCAATATGGCTAAGCTGGCAAAGTAATGTCCCGCAAATTTTTGAAAATTATGTAAAAAAAAGGAAAAATGTCCAGAAAAATGTATTTCAAATTAGAATTTATATTTTTCAAATTATGATACAGAATCACAATTATTTTTAAGAACTTTTGCCGATTATTTCTGTATGAAGCGTGCAAATATAACATATTCGTGGTTTGCAGAAATGTACAGTGGCAACACTGTCTGGAGACTGGACTCTCAGTTCAGCACCAGGCAATCATCCATGAGAAAGTATTTCACCAACGGGGATGGCTAGATTCTTTGAGCAGAGAGGGGTTAAATTCTGAAACTCTGCATCTTTCCAAATTTGTCATCTTTGGCCAAGTTTTCTTTTTAACTGACAGGATTTAATTTTAAATCTTAAGGAAGCTTTCATAAATATAGAAACTGTCACTGCATTGTTACTGTGCTCTTTTTAGTGTATTTTCTTAAAAGAAATCAATTAAGTCTTTGTCTTCTTTGTGCAGCAGTTTGTCTAAAGCATGTTAATTGGCTGTTAAACACTACAGAAAACAGTTCATCGCTCAATACAACAATTAATTCCTTTGGAGAAGTTTTTAGAGAATGTTGTGCAATCCTTCTTTCACTTGGTTTAAAGATCACAGACTTGGAAAAAGGTGACACATAAACATAATATTTGTGTAAAGATGCCATTTTCTATATTTAAAAAACTTTTGGATAAATTAGGTAAATTTAAACAAATGTAAGAACTTAGGGAGTTTAACTGAATATGTAGCTGTTTTGTTCACCGCCGTTAGACGCAGTGTGCATCCAGTGTAGTTTGGAATTGGATTTCAGCTTCAGGAGGATCTGCCCTCCATCCTCCCTGGTCCACTGAAATTTTTGGGAGTGGCAAATATCCCTTTTTTTTTGATGGTGCTCACTTGCGAGCAGAACTCTCAAGTCTGCAGAGATAGTGGCAAAACAGTTTTGAATTTTCTTTTTTTTTTTTCTCGAAGAAGAAGCCAGTGGTGCTTCAAATAGGAAGCACAATTTATTCCTGACAACCTGCTTTCCCTGCTGACAACCTGGATTTCATTAAGCCTGGGCCCGCTGGAGAGAATGGAACAGCACTTTTTTAGATGGGCTATTTCCACAGAAGCTTAGAAATTTTAATCATTGATGAGGTCGGTGCAGGAGAGCTTTAATAGAAAACTAATTTACAACCCTTCTGCCCACTGCATCTGCTCCTGGTCTCTGATAATAGAGGCCGGGCTCAGAATATAAGGAGAGTATGTCGTAAGGTGGTGAGAGTAATGTCACCATATTTGGAGGGCTGGCATCAGGAGGTGTATTTTGGTTCCACTTAGAAATTAACAGTTGTCTGCCTTCCATCAGTGAGGAGGCGATAATGCAGTCTTTCCAATCCATGTCTCTGGCTGTTATCATGCCAAATGTGGTGCTCTTTAGTTCTGAACATGTTCTCTGACAATACAGAAAATGAAAAAGAAGACTGCAGATTGACAATTAAATCGACTACATTATACTAAACTTTACAGATACGGTATTAATGACAATAACACCTGTTTGGTAAGAGCAACCACAAACTGTAAAAAATAATGGATGGTGCCACCATGACATCAACCAATAGTTTGTGGACGCCTGTTCCGAAACCTCAAACTTGGCCTTTAGGCCATGGCCATCTTGGATTTTTGGCTGTAAATGTGTTTATTTCTGCTGTCAATTTAGGCATTTTAACATATCAGTCTTTGGGGATTGACCCTGATTTAGAGCCAGCCTCAACAGGCAAGAAAGTGCAGTTTCTGGGACTTCTACATTGAGTTCATTTTTCCACACCAAAGATTGGAACTAGGGATGTCAACGGTTAACTATGAGAATATTTTTTACAGGCTAACATGTCGATCTATAGGATAACTAGGGAGGACTGGATGGTGGGCATAAGAGAAGAGGTGAGCACATTTTTACATTTTAACATGGCTGGCTGAATGTCTGTCCGTAAAGCCAACAGAAAGTGGGAAAAAAGAGGCCATTTACATAATTATTTACAAATAATAATTTACAAAACAGTAAAATTTGACCATCTTGAAATGGATAGCACTTTGAAGTGCAGAGCTAAGCCTCGCTGAGGCGATGGAGCTCTGTAGTAAAATGAATGATTGTTTGGTATTACACTTCTTTTTTTCTTCTTTAAATAAATCAGTTGGTTACTGATTAATGACCTTTCAAAAACAAAATTAACCAAAACTTGCATCTGTAGAAGGAACATTACAGGCATCCTATGCAACTGGTTTAAGGCACCGTTTGTTTAAGACCACATGGTCCAGTTTTTAGTTACCCATATGCTAACTGCGTTTTTTGCAGATATGTGAACACACTAATTTGGCAAAAACTGACATGCATGTCATGTGGTCTCGAGCACAAACAGAATCATTCATTAACATTATTAACATTATCTATCTTTGAATAACTTAATGATGGACTTGGAATTTTCAGGGGCAGTGCTGATATAGCTAATGTTTATGCCGAAGTCTTTTGCCAATTTTTAACTTGTGTGGCTACTTTCAAGATAAGAAATACCTCCGAAATCTATGTCTTTAAGTCTAAAACAGCAGACAGAGGTTGTGGCCATGAAAGTCCCCACTAAAATCAAGGCTTAATGCAAGCAGCAAGCGTAGTAGTGGTGGATACTAGAGCAGTGGTACACTTGCTGGATCACTTTTTGATTACAACTATCTAAATGCTAATGTGGGCTCGCCCACTAATCAAACTAAGAAATGGAGAGAGCTAAGAAAAGAAACAAATAGAGAGAGTTGATTGCTTACAGGCCACAACAGCAGTGGAGCGGTTCTTCTTGGCGTTGCCATCCTTCATGCCGATGGTGCAGGCGTTGGGTTCTGCCTGATAGGCACACAGCGCCTCCCACTCCTTCTCCAGGCGATCCTTGTTCTTCATGTGATCCTCCATGTAGGACTGAAGGAGGAGAGAAAGAAACGAGGAGGTGGTGAGCAAAACAGAGACACAGCACAGGTTTGTACGTGGATTTCTACACCCCTTTCATCACTAAAATATATTGGTAGATGTTTATTATTTTGTTTTCTTTTATTTGTATTCATCTTTGTATTCTTCTAAGCCAATCTTTATCTGCCTGAAGCACCAGACAGATAGCTTTTACCTCTGTAAGGAGAGTTTCAATCAATTTGTCAATCACAAAATTTCCCATTCTAGCCTGTGATTCAACTTCAAGATATCTAGCTTTCCAAAACTTTATCAAAGGCGGTTTGTTTGAATCTCAGAGGAGTGTAAGATGGAAGAGCAGGTTATTTTGTCGATCAAAAGGAAAGTCGACTAAATACATAATAGTGCTCTTTCCTGTGATTGCCAATCAACTTTTCACTTACTGTCTTTGACCTATGTGGCAAAACCCACCCATCTGACACTCCACTGAAAAGAAAACAAAGATACTGTTTTACCCAACCCAATCGGCAGAATAAATGCTGGCATTGCACCTTGCTGCAAACCACAGCTATGTTACATTTGTACATTTCATATGTGACAAATATGTGAAAACTAGACATTTCTATACACTTTACTCCCAGCTCAAAGCACCAGATGGTTGGTTTACAATTCTTAACTAAAACAATAAAATTGGCATAAAAAAACAAAACTCAAGACATTATATATAATCCTTAAAATTTCTTAAAAATTCTAGCACTCAGAAGAATGAAAACTACTAGAATTAGGTCCATTATGAGCATCTGGTTGTTCACTCTTTAAATCATCTTTTGTGTTATCAAACCATGTATGAGTTCTCAAAGGTGTTTTCCTTATATCGTCAGTATCACCAAAAAACATTGTAATGAGAGTTCATATCATTTTAAACTACCCTAGTCATGTTTCAACCACAACCACTTTCAGCCTGGCTATGACCTACCATGCAGTATTTAAGGAAGACATTGTGACTTTGACGAACAGTCTTGCAAATACGTTTAAACCATAACACCATGGCAAGAACAGAGTGTGCTAATCTGATAGTTGCTGGTGTAACTTTGTTGTTTTTTTATAGCAGTCTTGAAAATCAGCCGCCCATGCGCACAAAATATGGATGGTACGATCGTTTGTAATGGATGATGGAACCAAATGAGCTGGTGTGGTTCTTTAAATGGCTCTGGCGATGATTTATAGTGGCAGTTACAAATGGGGCTGATCCTAATCAGAATTAGCTTCCAAAAAAGGCCTAATGGCTTTCTGCTAAAATGAGAGGAGTTTGTTAAAAATGGAAGGCAGATGTCCAGCTGGAAGGTTATGGAAATAGAGTCTTGATAAAATGCAGATAACACAAATGCGCGTATACTTAACAAAACTCTACAAACATTCAGCAGGTCATGTTTGTTGTTTGTTAGTCTATTTGCGAGCTTAACAGGCTCAGTGCTGAACAGCGGGCTCCACGTCTTCACAGTGGCATTGTGTATGGCCAAAAACACACACACACACACACACACACACACAAACACACGGTGTAACACTAGCCTTTCTTTGTTGCAGTATCAGCTCTCTATTATATTTGCTTCAGAGCTGCTAAAAGCAGAAATGATGTAACAGGAAGCCGCAAGCGACGACCCTCCACCTGCACACAGACGCTTATCAACAGCAGGAGGTCTGAATCCTTTTTAAGACACACACACACACACACACACTCACACACACACGCAGAAAGCAAGCATAAAGGAAAATGCACATACACACATCTAAAGCACAGTCCACACATAAAGGTTTTTATAAAGGTCACATACACAAAAACACAGTCTACCCACACATGCTCACACACACAAAAAACAAGCACACACACATACACTTGCACACACAGTTCCATATCAGTCACACAAAATCCACGCAAGAAAACACATCAAGCGCACACTCAAATCCACACACGTAAAACCACAAAAAGGGCACGTGCGTACAAAATACCCATTGGCACACACACACACATACAAAAACGTATGGATGCAAAAATTCTACATAGATCCAAAGAAGCATACAGGAATTCACTCTTACAGAACACACACACACACAAACACACACACATACACACAGACACACACACACAAACACACACATACACACGCTTGGTACACACACACACTGTCTTACATCAGATGCACCCCACCACCCTCTACCCCTTCCCTCTCTCTCTTTCTCTAATGCCAGAGTAATAGGGTTTTGTGGCTGTGTAAAGGGATTACTGCAATCCAATCAGGAGGTGCTGAGATCACCATGTGTCGACCAAACACTGAATAATCCCCTTCCTGCGGGGGGGCTTACAGCTGCCAAAGGTGCTCAATAAAAAAAAAGAAAAAAAAAAAAAAAAAAGCTACGCAATATGACTCTGCCCGAGCCGCCATTGTGGCTCTGACGCACAATTGCTGAACACCTGTAGGAAACAGCAACATGATAGATGGGACCGCTTGAGAGGTGATGTAATGCAGCAGCCATTTTGGATCGACAGAGAGTAAAGGGGAAGGGGAAGTGGGGTACTGTTACTCAGCAGAGAGAGGTTTCCAGTGGCAGAGAGTAATCACATATATTTATCAAGTGTTGTTTAACTACAGTTTGACTAAATGTCAAAGGGATATACTGTACTTTTGACAGCATTGATCATACAGTAATGAGTGTGCAGATTAGGATTAAATACAGTAATCTTAATTCTTAATAAATATCATCTCTTATCATAGATTACTATATCCAACAGTTTATGGAGCTCTACATTGACCAGCTTCAGGATGACAATTCTGCTTACTTGTTAATGCTTTAGTAGTGATAATTTACTAACAAAATGAATGCTTAACTTAGTACTTTTACTTTGAAAATAATACTTAAATAAAAATAAATAAATAAAATATACAGACAAAGTAATCCCTCTCAATAATCACTTTTGGCCCACTAGCAGTTTTTGGCATTGTAATTTTTTATTATTCTGCACATTGTTCATTTCTCATTTTCTTTTTGTTTTCTGTTTGGTTTGTTTGTAGGTGTTTACCCCCACAGCGCTCAGGTGAAGTTGGAGCTTTATAAAAAGGTAGAAACCAGGTGCCAGACCGAAAGCAGCAGGCATCCAAGAGGCACAGCGCCAAAAACACCCCAAATATAGCGAGGTGAATCACCGAACGAGAGTGAATCTGGTATTTACTTTGACTTTTTTGAGAAACAGTAACCTACAATCCTTATTATTACATTGCCAGCCAACATTTGTATATAGGGCCCATGTGGGTAGTAAATTGACTAAAAAATGGGCACTATATGGGATTGTCCACAGGTCCCATAATAACCCCATGCCAATTGCCTACACAGGTGGCTTTAACCTAATGGGCCCCAGATAAGATGACCATTTTGGGCTTATATTCACTTAGTATCAAAGTAACTTTTGCGGCCCACTTGAGTAAATCCACCCAGATGGGCAGCTGGAATGGGGCCATACAGAACCCATGGACAAACCCATATAGGGCCCATTTTTAGCACATTTACTGCCCACAAGGGCCCCACATACAAATGTTGGCAGAGTGGCACTGCAACTTTTACTTCATAAAAGTACCGTAATACTTCTTCCAGAATTTTGGGTGGCATAATGGCTTACAGTTAAAACGAAAAAAGAAGCATCTACATTTTTATTTTATGTTTGAGAAAAAAGAGAAAATTGTGTCTGAATTGTATTGAATCTGTATCATTTCTTGTTGGTGCTCATGTCTTCTTTTATGTTATGTCAGTAAATGTACAGCAGTCATTATTTTAAAGAGCATATTAATATGCTTTTATAACCAATGAAAAGGTGTTTTAATATAGCTCTCTATATGCAATTATACATTTTCTATGGATTTTTTAAACATCAAGTGTGTTTGGAGTATATAAACTTTTGATGGCCAACACTACTGAATTTGGATACGTTTGTTTTTTCCAATATTTTGTTGTGATACTTAATATACTAACGTGATACATTTCAACCCAAATATACATAAAGTATCTACTGTTTTGAAGAATTTCATTCCTATAATAACACATTTGTCATTATATTGTCTGATGAAAATATTGCATCAGCATCATTTTTCTGGTCCAGTTTGACATGAAATCTTCTCATTTAAGAATTCCACAACAAACATGTAAGCAATCATCATCAATCTGTCTGCATCTATCCATCATATCAGAGGCTGCGGCCTTATTTTTAGTTAAAAGCCGACATCATCCTGATACACGAGTCTAACTTCTTTACAGCTGAGGGCTTCCTCCTCCTCATCCGACCACATTAGAGCAATTTCACATCCATTTCCTGACGCCCGTTCTTCCTGCAGCTATTGCCAAGCGACCTATCACCTCCGCAGATCACATCCCAGCTGGTTTGTTGGTGAGCTACGAAAAACCACAACCACAACAAATTCCCAGCACAGCTAATCTCGGTGGAGGCTCTTGCTGCAGTATAATCTATAACACTTACTTGGCCAGCAACAAAAGACAAGATAATGTGCTTTATATATAGAGTCGACTAATCCTCTTAAGACACAAGCAGAGAGGATGTAGGGGGAGGTGGTGGCGGTGCTCGGTCCCAGTCACATGGGACCAAGTAATACATTAACTTAGATAAGATGGTGAAAGCTGTTTCTCCTCAAATTAAAATCAGTGGGTGGATGATGACATGGAATTTGCTTGGGGTTTACGAGAGGCAATTAATTTTTTGGGAGGGTTGGTGGGAGAGGTGGGGCACTGCAGCTCATCAGCCATCGCGTTATTCCTCTCTTCGACGCCTGTGATTTTTATTAATCGTTCAACAGTTGCCTCAGTCGAGTGCGAGGCAGAGCGATGAAATATTTGCTTTTCCATGCTGGCGCTGCGCTCGTCTCCATTTGTGATGGATTCGGTCTCTCGCTGTGATGGCTCTCTAAAAAAGAAAAAAAAAGTCCCTCGGCTCAAGCTTCCCCCAAACGTGTCGACTGGGTCCTGCTTTTGTTACCATGAAACTGTGCTCGGTCTCTAGTTGACATCATGATGTGAATCTGAAATGAGCTCTCTTGTAAGTGTGATTTTTTTTTGTAAAACTGACAGCTCAAACTGCAAAAGACAGGAAGGAAAGGAGGATGGAGGAAGAAGAAAATGAAATATTCAGAGAAAAGGAAAGATCAAGGCAAAGAAATGTAAAGACCTGAAAATTGAAAGGAAGAAAAAGGAGGGGTGAGTAAACAGTGGAAAATAACGAGAATTTCCATACTGTTTCAAGGTGGGCACCCAAGGATAGGGTTATCAATTCAGTATCTGACTAAATGTTTCCCTTCTGTTCCTGACTTATGGTGTAATTTCCAGAAAAGTATTTTGGCAGAACATTATAGAGTCACAATAAAGATGATCTCTGACCTCTTGGATATAAAAATCTTCTCACTTCATCATTTTATTCTATTAAACATCTGTGTGAAATGCTGTCAAAATTAGTGTTAAATTCTTAAGTTAAGGCCAAAAACATGTTTTGTGAGATCACGATGACCTTGACCTTTGACCTCTGACCATCAAATTTTAATCAGTTCTTTGATGAGTCCAAGTGGACATTTGTGCCAAATTTGTCAAAACTCTCTCAAAGCCATCTTGTGATTTGCGTTTACTTGAATGAGACTGACAAAAGGTCATGGTGACCTTGCCTTTGACCAAATGCTTATCACTTCATTGTTGAGTTCAAGTGGATGTTTGTGTCAAATTTGTAAAAAAGACAATAAATCCCTCAGTGTGTTCATGAGATACTGCGTTCACAAGAATGAGAGGCAAGATGACAGTGACCTTAACCTGTGACCTATGACTAACAAAATCTAATTAGGTTGGTTCATCCTTGAGTTCAAGAGGATGTTTGTGCCAAATTTGAAGAAATTCCATAAGCATGTTCTGAAGATACCACGTTCATGAGAACAGGATGGACAAACAACCCAAAAACATGATAAAAACATGGACAGTATAAAAAGTAATAAATTATGATATAAAGAAAAAAAGACATAGTTGAAGAGGATAAGTAAACAGACAAGAAAAGAAAAAAAATAAAACATAAAATTAGTAACATGATATAGGAAAACTAATGAATGAAAGATGGAGGGTGGATAAAAAGCAGATAGTGACAGACAATCCATAAAACCTTTACTAAAGAGGCTGATTGGTGGGCGGTAAAAGACATTAAATAGCAATTTCCCACATTGTCAGTCCTGTGTGAAAAACTCATAACACCAATTTTAGTTCTTTTCATGTTTTAGCTTCAGCAGAAGGTTTACATGCCCTTCTGTGGGCTGAGAAAACAATGTGACCTTTGGGCCTCTGAAAGGTTCCAAAACTGAGTGGACATGCATTGTGAAAAAACACAAGGAAACACTTTTTTTTCGTTCTGATAGGCTGACATTTACATGGTTTCCACATGACAATGGCATTATGTAATTTTCCCTCTGCTGTCTAGTATTTCTATTGTGGGAGGACAGAGACAGTCTGGACCAATCAGAGCTGCAGCGTGCCTCACTGCATGTGTGGAGCTGTCCGAGGTGCTGAAACACACACAGCTCAGTGTGTACGTTACTGAATCACATTTCTCTTTCCTGTCTCTCTCCACAGTTCCTCTTCCTTCACAGCAAGATTGCAAACATTCAAAAGGGAAATAATGGCTGCTAAAAGTTCACAGCTACCTCACACTAACTAAGAATGACACATTATCACTTTCAGTGTTGATGAGCATCCTGTGACTGACAAATTACTCGGGATTTCTCGCTGCTCATTCCTGTTTATTTCCTTGATGGAATAAAAACACACAAAAAAGCCAATGCGCATTTGGACAGGTTTCAGTCGTTGATTGGGGTAGGATTTGCTTATAATCCATGTATTAAATGGAAATTGTGATAGACTCCTTCCCCTCACTACACTCACTGCTGAGTCACTGGATACAGCAAGACAAGACGACGGCAGACATTTTCTTCCCATACAACTAGATCACATTATTCTGTACTGATTGGGCTATTTAATGCAGCTACAGTCGGATGTGAATCTCTCCTTTCTCATATTGATCATAATCACTGGTACAGCAAATCAAACATTGCCCTAAATCAGAATCTAAGTCTTCTCACTTACCTTCGCTCTCTCTACTTACACACACACACACACACACACACACCTCAATCTATATCTGTACTGTAGATCTTTATACAAAATTGATACTGAGAGAAGCACATCAGATCCATACTTGGATTCATCGTTTAACTTTTGTACAGTATGTAAGGTTCCCTCTGCAACCATACAGTTTTTCCATTTACAGATATTGTAGAAACCCATCTTAAAAAAAGTAGAAAAAAACAAAAAACAAAAACAGGGTTTGGCAGAATTGTTCGACTAAATATTGCAACTTGGACCACCTCTCCCACTAGGAAGGAATATGAAACTTGGTCTTTGGTGTCAAAGTCAGACACTAACAATAACCCAAGAAGCTTTGTAGATCTATAACAACGTCATGACACTTTTACCTCCTGTTCTAAGGAAGCAGTCAATATTTGAAGATTACCAATTTAAAGCCTTTGACTATTTCAGCGACTGAACTTTCCGGTGCTGACAGTTTCCTTGGACCAGCGAATATACATCAAGCACTCGTACAAACAAATTCATTCTCATGTGGCACATACAAGTGATTTAGGAGTGTTTGTAGCATTTGTCAAATAAAATTTGGATGATATGTATTCGTTATTTGTTGACTAAAATATAACTGCAACAAAACTAAAAGAAAGAAAACCCTCTGACAACAATTCATTATGCCCTGGTAAGTAAAGACAAAATCAAATAGTTGGCTCTTTTTGGGTGAACAGCCTTGGTTAGATATCAGTAGCCATCTTGAGCCATTGGTTATTTTCCATTTTTAACCAATCATGATTGGTGTGTCACCCATATAAAATGAATGCCAAGCTACTGACCACTGTTTGAGATCACTGAAACGACTGTTTTAATCATCGCTGCGTTTCCAGTGAATTTTCAGTCACCAAATGTGGCTGGTTTTTAGTGACCTGTCGCTGTGCTGGTGAAAGTTCAACAAAAAGCGTATGTTTTTTATACAGACATTCCTGTGTTTCCTTTTGAGAAAGTCCAGTTATTGCTTCACTTTCTGCCAGGATTGTGCCACTAAAAGTCAGTATTTTAAGCCAAAACATGATCTTTTCCTAACCATAAGTGATTTTTGTGCCCAAACCTAACCACATGCTAACCACAGTGTTAAAAGTACTCTGTGTAACCTTCACATAATAACATACAAATGTAATGCATCAGTGGTTTGCAGAAATGTACAATGCTAACATATTTTCTGGCAATTGGAATGACATAAGAGGGTTTGTTGAATAATATTTGGAACAACAACAACAAGAATATGAAAAGTTTCTTGCATGGGACCCAGAGTGGAAAATGTCTTGTAGAACTTAGATGTTACTTTGAAGAGGATTTAAGTGGAATATGAGCATTCAATAGAATAATGATGTCCATCACCTACACAAAATCGCATTAATCATCATGGCCACATCAGAAGCACTTGCTCCCTGTCCTTCCCTCACACCATTTACATATCAGTCTCTACATTATAACAAACTCAGTAATCACCCTCACCAGAGTGTGGCCCACACACCAAATGAATACTTAACAAAACATGAGCAACACTTCATTTCGCTCCTTTTATCTCTCAAGTGATGCCACCTCTGCTGAGATGGCTTAATGGAGAAAAGACAAAACAAACGTACTTGAAGAAGTTCAGACCTCGCTGTCTCATAAACTCAAATCTATTTTCATCCACATGTGAATGTGGCCCATCAAACACATGCATCGCATCCTGTTGTGGGTGCGTTTGCCAAAGGAGCACTTTAGCGGGATTGCGCGTTCGTGTGAAACTACAGAGCTGCTCTCTGCGGTAGCACAGGGGCTGCAAAGGGAGTCATTTCTCCTGAACACAACTCTGGTGGAAATCTCAGGGGTAATTAGTATCTTTGTGCCTATTGAACACATCAAAAAGCCCGCTCTGTCACATCTCGCCGGCAGCTTCATAATGCATGGAGAAAGGAGGAGAGGGAGAGAGAGAGAGAGAGAGGAGGGGGGCGGGGGCCGCGATGAGGAGGTGGTGCTGCGGGTGGTGGGTGGTTGAAGTGAATAGATATATCGCAATTACGATGGCGCTCTGCGAAATGCGACCGAAGTTCAATAGAGATTTTCATCTGCAGGATAGAGGAGGGTAAGAAGCCTGCCTATAGTCACTGTGGGTGTAATGAGATGTACAGAAACACACAAAAAAGACACAGAGAGAAAGATGAGAGAGAGAGAGAGAGAGAGAGAGATGAGAGGGGAAAAAGAAATGTGTGCATGTGTGTGTGTGAGAGAGAAGAGCACTATGTGAAGAAATGCAGATGGAAGAAAAAACACTGTCATTTCACTGGGTTTGAAAAAGATAAATGGTTGTAAGGAGTAAGAGAAGTAGGTGATGGGAATTTTTGTATAAAAGGGAAAATTAAAGAAAATCTGTGGTAGCTGGCAAAACAGACAACCGACCACAAAGGTAAAAAAATAAAAATAAAATACTGTAGGGATGTAAGGGCAAGAATATAACAGTGTTTATGTGATTTCACTGCTTGCAAAACCATCTCAGGACCTGAGATAAAGCTCACTTTGAAATGTTTAGTTAAGTTCTTATTAAGGGATGAGCTCAACCTGATAATCAGGCTGAATATTTTTTTACTTAATTATTTGGTCTAACTTCATTTCCATGTAAGACAAATTCTACTTGGAATTAGTTTTTTGTTATGCCCTCACCTTTAAGCAGAGTACAAGTGTAATTTCAAATAAACCCTTTGAAACCTGAGCAATAGCCTGGATTTCTTTCGAAAACATGGGAAGAAGGCAACGAGCACCTTAACAAAAACTGACCCCAAAATCAGCAACAAATTAGTAAAAAGCTGCAAAAAAAAGTTACTTGAAAATTAGCAATGAATAAATATATAAATGAGTAAATAAACAAATAATTTTCTAAAATTTCCTCTCTCTCCCTCATTTTTTAAAAATTACTTTCTTGTCATTTCTTTAAAACAAATTTCCATGCTACTTCTGCATCCCCCCATGTTTTAGAAGAGAATTACACCAATTTGAAAAAAAAAAAAGCTTCAAAGGGTTAACAAAGAATGGTTCCTGGGAGCAGTTATCTTAATATCTCTCACAATGCCCACAGAAATGTGTTGAATTAAGATTCACTGCATCCGTCTCATCGACACTAATCTCTGTTTTTTGACGCAGATTTTCATGGATGTCACATTTTTTCTGCCACTAGCACACAGTGATTGCAACACCCATTCTTACTCCCACATACACAGCTCTGATTGGCTCAGCTGTTTTCCAACAGGAGAACTGAGCTTTAATGAGCTCGACACAAGACCTGTTTACCCAAAAAATGAGTTAACACTTAAAGGAATACTTCACTCCCCAAATGACCATTTGTATATCTATTACTCATCTTGTGTTAGGTTGAGCTTGTGAAGAAAACTTTGTTTTCTTGCATGCCTTCAAGGACGATGACGAATCCATTTAATTAATAAATTTTGATGAATTGAAGTCATAGGGGCCCATGTTTAACAACAGCTAAACTATGTCAAAACATTAGTTTACAAACTGTCACTCAATTTGTGCAGTATAATTCAAGTGTCATTTATCTAGACAGACCTAACTGACAGGGAACTGAACCAAAAGCAAAACTTATCTTTGCTTCTAAAAGCCAGGCTCCACTGAAAAAACTTTATAATTTTACCTCCTTGAGCACTGGAGCTTCTGCTGGAGTCAGTGTGTGACTTTGGTGTTTTAAAGGGTTAGTTTGGATTCACAAAAGTCACACAACATCAGAAAGAATTTGTCTTCAGTGAGGTAAAATTACTGTTTTTGTCAATGGTGCCTGGCTCAGAAAACAGTATATAAAAGTGCTGTGTGTTTGGAAAGTACTGAGCATACGATATAATAAATGACATTGTCTTGATATTGTTTAACTGTTGTTCAAACATGGACCCCTATGACTTCAATTCATAAAGATTTTTTTTTTTACACTTTTGGATTCTTCATTCCTTGTGGAGGCATAGAAGTAAAACAAAGTTTTAGCCACAAATTCAACATCACACAAGGTCATGAACTGATACAAATAATCATTTTTAATGGTAAGTATTTCTTTAAGCATTAACCAATGAAATTCTCCTGTTGTTTCCTTCGCCAGAATTCATCAGAGTTGGAGTCAGAATTTTTGTCAACCCTTTCCAACAACTCTGGATGTGCAATGTGAGAAGTGGGCGGATTAGATTCACACATTAACGTCAGTCTGAATGATTCAGTCGGGACAAAAAAATACCTGAAGTAATTTGAAACCATTAGTCATCCCAGGATTTTATGCTAAATTAAAAGACAGCCCTCAATCCGCATCCAAGCCTTTGAATGTGTCCTTGAGATCCGTCAGTTACAAGTTTTCTAACGTCAGCAACACATCATGCACATTTAAACAGGTGTCCTTGGTGGTTTAGCAGTCATGTCCTCATTATTGACAGTTACATTATTTAGATTCAGTCCACAGGAGTAGGACTCGTTTGGCGTGATGATTACAACAGGAAACTCACCAGTATCATGTGACCAGTGGAGATGTCCATGTTAGAGTGGGCGGGCTCTTCGCTCCAGGAGGAGATGCTGCTCCGTGCCGAGGGGCTGACGGCTTGACCGCCGTCGCTGAACTGAGACGACACACTGTTGATCCTGGAGGAGATGGGCTCCGGACGCTCAGTAGGAGGTTTGACTGCCATGCGCTGCCGACAGAGCTCCTGCAGGAGGGAAGGCGGGGACAGATGAATCATTGTTATCATGCAATAGAGAGCTTTTAATGTTGTGAAATGGCACATCAAGACATTTCGTGGACAAGTTTGTCATCATTATTGACATAAACAGGAATCAAACCCCTCATTGTAGACACCATAGCTTTGCCCTACCCTGCAACCTTCAAAGGGAATGACACACTTAAAACTCGCCAGAAAACAATATGCAGAGGAAAAGAATTATGTTCACAGTAAATGTTTTAAGTTAGGCTAAGATAGGTTCTCCATTTGTCTGCCCTAGATGACTCTCTTTCACTCTGATGAGCAGAGGGCAAAAAGTATCAACTGTTATCATTTGGAGTTGAACTTATTGCAACTTTTACTCTGTTTGTTGTTATGCTGTAAATCCCAGACGTATGTTCATTTGACAGCATCATTATTTGTCTGTAACATGAAAATATATTTTTTTGCAATTAAAAAAAATCTTTAGGGGGAACTTTAATGCTCAATTTGAGATTCATGCTCATGTTTTGGATTTCTACTGGAACTTGCTTACATGCTTTAACCCTTTGAAACCCTTTATCAATATCAGTTTGTTGTGTTCTGTTCGGACGCCTCTCACAAGGGTTAAAACTGATACCTTAGCAAATTGGTTTGATTCCTTTTGAAAACATGGCTAGAAAGAAGATAGATGTCCCACAAATTGCAAGAATTTAGGAACAGCTGACGAGAAAATGCACAGAAAATTAGTATTTTAAAAAAAGAAAAAGAAAAAAGAGAGAAAGACACAAATAGAAAAATACTAGAAAATAATTATTAAGTAGATAATTTAGTTAGTTAATTACAGTTACATGTTAAGCACATTTTGCTTTCTTTTTCTTTTTTATGTGTGCTAATTTTCAGTTAATTTTCTTGTAACTTTTCACTAATCCCTATTTAATTTGGGATCATTTCTTAGGAAGTTGCTCGTGGCCTTCCTCCCATGTTTCTGAAAGAGATTTCAGAAGCCAATTTGCTCCGTTTTTAAGCAGTTAATGTTCAAAAAGACTTTATTTCCTTCATATTTGTTGTGCTGGAACACCTGAGTCTGTCTGAGACACTCCGTTTCAGCACCTGTCTCTTTAACCCCCCTCCCAAAAAGGCCCAGTCTGCTTCAATCAAACATTGTTGTTAAGTAGAAAAAAAGTATTAAGAGTTAAAAAAGAGTTAAAAAAGAGTATTAAGAATATCTGAAGTTTGAGGTTTTTGCTTACAGGGAATACTTTTACATACGTTCATCTCACATAATCTTACATACGCTATTTGAACTTTGAACACATTTAATATAAATATCCGCCATTGCAACATTAGAAATAAGAAATAGTAAGAAATATATGGAAAAGCTTACAGGTGTCCTTTAAAAAGGGACTTAAAGGTGAGCTAAGCAAATAAAACTTTTAATATTTATGATATTATCTCTGCAAGGTTGACTCAGTTCGAAATTATTTCAAACTGTAAATGTAGTAGCGTTTTTCTAATCAGGCAAAGACTTTCATTAGTTCTATTGAATAATGGGCAGTCCCAGGCTTTAAGACCTCTGACCGTCAGACACTGACAACACATTTAAGTGTTAAAGTTGAGTCGCTTAGGTCATATGATCATCCTGTGATGATCAGACAGGCATGATGTTACCCTTTACAACCTGAGTGAATTGGCTTGAATTCTTTCAAAAACATAAGAAAGCAATGAACAACTTAAGAAATGGCCCCATAATTAGGAAGATCAGTAAAGAGTTAGAATATGTCATTTGAGTAACAATAAAATTACCCAAAAATAAGCCAAAAAAAGGAAAAACAAACCAGGAAAAGCCCTGAAAGTAAGAATTACAGAAAAAAAAAATTAAAAATCAAACAAGGAAATTACATTTTAAAAATTGTCAAAAAAACTTAAATGAATGTGCTTATTTTTTCTTTAACATAATTTTAAATATATAATTAGAGCTTTATAAACCAAACCAATTTTTTCAGTTTTCATAGGTTTAAATACTTGTGAGATGTCTTAACGCTGAATAAGAAAACCACTGTCGCTCCAGGTTTCAAAGGGTTAAGGTATGATTTGTTTTAAAAGCACCTGTGATTGGCCGTTAGGAAGGCATTGTTGCAAGCTTTGTCAAGAGAACTGATGAAGCTTCTTTGATCCGTGGAGAAATGTCTGATTAGTTCACCGTTTTTGAGTTGAAGCAGAACCATAATAATCATGTTCGTCATTAAAAGCTGGCGAATTGTGTTTTGCAAAGAAATTGTCTACTTTATAATGCTAATTCATGGTTATCATTATTATTTCGGTTCTCTTTCTGTACTTTAAAGTTCAAACACTGAAAAACACAAAGAAAAATGGCCATTATTTGCTTAATGAGAGTGTGTGTGGCGGCGGGGGGATCGAGGCAACACCAAATGGGATTAATGTGTTCTGACCTTCATGGAAAAAACATGCTATTAAGACTTGCTTTGTTATGCTCCTCTGTGTAAATTAAATGTGATAAAACCGCAACAAAACCACAAACGTAAGAGTACATCCAGAAGAAGTGGGTTTTTTAACAAAGCAGCTAGTTAAAAACATGCAGACTGGTTGTGAGCATCTGGCCGCGAATGGTGAATGAGTAAAACTTTTCTACCACAAGGCACTTAACCTCCAACTGCTGTTATACTGGCCAGCGTCCAGGATGTCAGTGGAAAACAGCATGCACGCTCAGCACGCCTTCCCTGGATAAATAAAAACTTTCGAGAAAGTTTTTGGGAAAGTATGCCAGTCAGTATCTCAGCAGCAAGTACAATGTCTTCATTCAGACGCCTGAGCAACTGTCATTTTCTGTCTGCTTGATACGTGACCACAATGAAAAGTTGACACCATGTCGAAGTTTTCCTCCACGCCTTCTCTGCACAGCTCCCAGCAGGGACGTCAATGAGCCGCGGTGAATGACTGCACCACTTCATACAGGAGACAAAACAATTACAAAGACAGTGTCCTAAATGTAGAACTACAATTTTACTCATTCTATATGCTTGAGAAGGACAAAGCCCAATGAGACTGGTACAGCTTATCCAACAAAGTGATTACAATTTATCCTGAAGGGGATATGAACAAATTTCATAGCAATTCATCCAATAATTTAGACATTTAGACAATAGACATTTCACCAGCCAACTGATCGCCTGACACTCTGATCTGATCAAATAATGAGAAAGTAAAAGGCCAAGTGCAAAGTTATACACAACAATATGTCGTTTTGCAACAGTTCATATGGAATCTTGCAAATTAGCACCATGATATAAGTGCACCTACCATTTAGGTTAGGTTTAGGAAAAGAATCATGGTTAGGTGTCCAACAGGTTGGTGACAACATCATTAAACAGACACTTATGGCTTCAGACAGGACACAAACCCCAGTCTCATGGGTCAAAGTCCTGTGTTTGCTTGACCAATCCAAGACTTGCTGCCAGCTGTCTCCCTACATGGACTTTTTCGCGCCTTTTTCGCGCCTCATACTATCACCTCACTTCCTACTTCCTCTTGGAAGGACAGCCAGAAGTGCATTAGTCATGTTATGACAGTCCCCTAGCTTATGATTACTGGGTTTGAATACAAATTATATGAATTATGGGGCATTACATTTTTTAGCATTGTACGAACAGTGAATGAGAGGAGTCTGCATAGGAAAATGGGCCTTTTAGTCACAAGAACGCAAAAAGAAAAAGGGTGCTTGCTGGAGCAGTACATGTCCACCTCCTGTAAATAGCTGTCCATCACAAGCGCATATGTGACGATTAATTCATCAGTAATCAATATGTCCAATCAACATCTGTTCGGGTGGGACAATAAACTTCAACTGCCCAATGCATTCTTTGTGATCCTGTACACAGACTGTATATAAATACAGTTAACCTAACAGCTCCCTAAAAAGTGAAGCCGAAAGTTCTCTATCGCCCCCTGGTGGCTGGCTGCAGTTTAGGTCATAAACACCAAACCCATCACTGTGCTTGCGATCAGTGGCGTGCTTGTAATTGGAAGAGCAGGTGAACGCATGAGAATTCTACACTGCTGAGATCGCTAATGCGAACACCCTGACTCCAAATTACGTCACCAGCGCAAGATGGCAGCATACTGGGGATAATTTGGCTTCACTTTTGAACAGTGAAGACGCATCGTCCAAAATTGGGTTGATACTGACTCAAACAGCTGGACTGTGCATAGGTAACAATGGGGCCAATCTATCGAAATCTATGTTTAGGTCTGATTATATGTGCTGGGACTCTGTTGTGTATGAGCAGCGAAGTGGAACTATGCACAGTTGATTATTTAAGAATAAATAATACAGTAAATTGCAATCTATGTATTTATTTGATATATTTTGTTTTAAAAAGTTAGGAAAGCAACGTTTGAGTCAAGCCTTGCGTCTCCTTAACACATGAAAGAATGATCCAAGTCACTTAAATACAGCAAAATATACAGCTTATTCATTTAACACTGGTGTTAGATCAGAGCTCCAGTATTGGCCAAAGCCCAGATACTAGAATCAGTATTAGGACTGAAAACACCAGACCCAGGCATATGAGTTAAAAAAAGAAAAACACAATAAATGTCACCTGTCACATCTTCTGCATGTGAAACCATACATCACATACGTCAGCCTACAAGGGCACCAACTGCTCCAGAAGATCTGGGCTGAATCTCTGTGGGTATCTGTGTTTCTTAATGAGAGAGATGCTGACGATAAACTAACAGCCTGTTTGATTGACCGCGGAGGTAATGTGAGCAGGCCTTCATTAGTCTGTATCTGATCTGACTGATGTTCTCGTAGGTCGGCACGCTGACACTGATCTATGAGCTCGGACACAGGCTCATAAATGTGTGCAGATTATTAAAGCGCTTCAGTACCTTGCCCGGGGATACTGACAGCACTGCTGGTGGGAGGCAAACACAAACACGTGAACAAAGAGAGCGCAGACAGATACTATGGGGAGCACTGAACCAGAGCTAAATATATTCTGCAGTACTGCATTGATAGACTTAAGTTTTTATGGATGCTTTGTCCTTGTATTTTTAATATGTCCTTATTTGATCACATTACAACTTTTGTTGGATGAATGGGAAATTAATCAACGATAATTAAGTCATTTATCAAGAAAAATGCCAAACATTTACAAGTTCCATATTTGACTTTTGGGTTTGCTGGTCGCACAAGACAAGTAAGCTGAGGGTATCATCTTCTGGTGAAACTGTGATGGTCATTTGTCATTTTCTGACATTTAATAGACGAAACGATTATTGATCAATAAAACAAAATGATCAATAGAAAAGTGTGAATAATTACGAGTTGCTGGCACAATGGCTAAATTCATTGAAACTGTTTGTCCCAAAGGTCTTTCAGCATTTTGTCAACTTAAAATTATGCAATCAGCAAGTTTTCATTACAAAGTGAAAATCTTTCAAAATTTCACATTGAAAAGTTACACAATTATCACCCATGTAATAAAGTTTAATGATAACATTAAACTTTATTTCTATGGCATTTTCCTAAAGCAGGGTTACAAAGTGCTTCACAATATAATACCATGAAATAAGTCACAGCTTTACTGAAGACTTACTTCGGCATGGCCGATATGAGTCAGAACTGAAATCTGTTATTTTTATTCAACAGGTCAGACCAAAATGTGTTTCTATACCCAATTCACTGAGGCTAAATTGATTTATCAGATGTAGTTGTGTTTCCATGGTTACAGATCTGCAGAGCTTGTAAATCATCTTATCTCGTAATAAAACCATTTTAATTAATATTCTGCATGAAATGATTAATTTACTTTAATAGTAACATGCATAATTACTGGATACATGTATAATGAAGCTCTCCATTAGGACCTTGATTAAACCTGCTGACCTCCGTGCTGTTTTTGGAATAATAAGTGTAATGTATATTATCTTTTATTTAAAATACACTTAGTGATACATACAGTGTGTATTTAATCATGAAATGTCTTATTGAGCACTGTATGGAACCAAATCGAGAAGTTATTAGTCCATTAAATGATTTTTATCTGTTATTATAAGTCTCATAGATATGAGTCAGTATGGGCCTGCAACCCTCACTGGTAGGTTCAAAAAGCTGTTATCAGCCCATTTAATGGTGACTCATTATGTTTCACTTTTACTTTCCTTAGCTTAATACCCCAAAACAACATAGTTAGGTTTAGAAAAAGACTACTGTCATCCCGACGGCAGAACGTTTCATTTCATGGCTAGATAATGGCCTATTCAACCTTACGGTAGGTTTGGCAGGCCCCTTCTGACACATATCTATGGCCTGATAACAGCCAAATCAACTGAGAATGGGTTGCAATGTACGTTTACAGAATTTATTTTATCATATAGTTCATCTTTGTATTTAACATGTTTCCTGCCAAAACTTTCAAGGACTTCAGTCTTTTGAAATCTTGTCAGACAAGGAGGGCAAAGCATCTGAGGCATTATGGTCTGGAACATTAAAGCTCTCTTTAGCCTTGTCTTGGGGAAGAAGATTACATTTTACTGCATATTTCACAAGTTTCCATGATATCAGTGTTGGATCACACCAACTACTCATTTTCGGATGTTTGATAAAGCAAAATATTGTCCCAAAAACTCTTCTGGCTGGTAAAAGCACCAGTTTGACGGCCTTCCTGTCTGTGCACCCGTGTTACATCCTCAGTAACATGGAGCCCAATCAGCACAATACACTGCGTTGTGGGTGTTTTGTCTGGGAGGGAAACCCATGATCAACAGCATTCATATTTCAACGAGCCCACACAGTGAACTTTGCCGCTGCAGCAAATTCTTTTATGATGTAATTAAAACTGATTCAAAATGGCTTCCCCCCGAGAGCCAATTAGAGGACAAAAAGGCAAAAATGTGAAGAAATAATATAACCCTGGACAGGTTTAGAGTCTAAACAGTGAAAATTTACAGCGCCTCTGAAATCTCCTCCCCAAGCTGCTCCCATTCAAACACAAGTATCTTTATTTACAGTGTATTGATTTTCAACGATACATACTTCATCAGGTGGCAAGACGTGGCATATTAATCACTATGTTTTATGAGCTAGATGAGAGTCTGCTGTGCATTTTCCAGCTTTGTCTCAACATTGCATTTTATTTGGGAATTTATGCCCTTAATGACAGAGTAGGTGAGACTAAGTCAGACTCCCAAGGAGACTTACAGCAAACACATCCAGTCTTGTCTCTTCTTGTGTGGTAGCAGGGAAGCTGTGAGTGAAACATTACTATTTCAGGGCTCAGTCCCGTGAAAATGTCCTTGATCAAGTTACCGAAGCCTATGTACTCACTAATTTTGGTATATCACACCAATGTTTTTTATAAATTGCCTATACTCTCTATGATGTTCTAAAATTTAGTAATTTTGTCAAATGTTTATGTTGCAGTAGTGAGAAGGGACTGTTTCTCCTTATTGTTGGTGTATTCAAGGACATCCATGAGAAAATGATCCTTTCTGGCACATCCATATTACCTTTTTTTTGTCTTCTGGATTCATTTTTCTCACAGCTCATGAATGAGGCACTTTTTTTCTACAATGTTGGCGCATCCATTCTCAGAACTGCATTAACTTTGACAATAAATACGGGGAGATAAATGTTCCTCATGATGGATTACCAATTTCTAGAAAGCTTTAAGTCAAATTGATTTTAAAGACAATTGAAATGAATGAAAACAAATGTCCGTCTGGATGGTAGAAAATCAATCTTAAAATGTACGAGAGCATTTGAAAAAAAAAAACAGAAATGATGTGATTGTTTTTAAACAAATGTTAGAAAGTGAACCATTGGTATGCTACAGATAAGAACAAATGTTATCTTGTTATCGAAGCATCCTAAATGTTTAACTAAAATTAAGCTCCTGTATAAGGCTGCATCCCTGCTTAATGATGACGCAGCTGACTCAGAAAGAAAAAGATTGTAATAACTGTGCAAAAATTTTAAAAAATGCAATTCACTCTGGTAATTCTGAAAGCTTTGAATGCTTTAATTATTAACTCAAAAACACATATTTTTTGCTCCTGGAAAACACGAGTTTTCTTTATGTCCTGATTTTCACTTTGTTTGGCGGCCTGAAACAAAATAAAAGCCTTGACACAAAGATTTTTCTTTCAGGACAAAAATCAATAAACACCACTAAGGTATGAGAAAAGGGAGTGCTCACCTAGAAAGCATTAAAAAAAAGAGTTGCTGCTGTGAAGTTAGAGCCATGTGGAGATGACTTTGTGTGATCAGTTCTTTAACATGTGCCTCCTCAACCCTCCCCTGCATAAATAAAGGTTAAAACAAAAACCCCAACAACCCCCTCTCATGGGCGTCATGCCAAGGAATCCACTTGGCGCCACATGACCGTCTCAAATCATGCATCACCCCGGGGCAACGGCGGGCGTTTCAGTGACGGGAGGCGTGTGCCACCCAAAGCACCCCTTCTTTATAAAAGCCTACTAATGGGGTGGAAGACTGGGTTTGGGGGTCGGGGTGTGTCAGCAGGGCCCATTGGCGCCTCTGTTTACATGCCCTCCTGACCAAAACAAATGCAGGGGCCTTTACCCGAGTGCTTTGCCTCTCTGCTTGAACAAACAAACAAATAAAAGGGGGAACATGATACAATATGGTGGAGTCGAGGGAGGGTGGGGGACACGAGGCTGAATAACTGAAAAAAAAAGCTAGAGACAGAATATGGGACAGTGTCTGATAAAAACGCAATGATGAAGTCAATATGTCTTGACGGCAGCCAATAAAAGCTTTTAGACTGACAATAAACATTTATGCATGACAATTTCTATGCTAGACAAAGAATCCACTAAAAAACATACAAATACTGGACTAAAAAAAGAGCTTAGTCTATAAACAATATAACACTAGAGTGAATATAGAGTAACTATACTTTTGTTCTTTTTTTCTACCTTCAAAAGTACTTTTGGCCATATTATAATAAAATCGTCCAACATGTATGTAAAATCCTAGAGAGACATGGACATGGCATGATGTACTGACTCGCTATATTAGTATTTACAGTATATATTGTCCTACATTGTTTGTTCATTTATTGAGCCATATAGATGAACACTGTGATGGCTTGTACAAAAATCCACTGCATTTTTATGATGAATCACTGTCTAATAGAAAAACACATTTAGACTATCCTTTCTCTGTGTAACATAACCCCACACTGAAGTGTAACACAAATCGCATTGTTACTGCTGCTAATCCTGGCACTAAATAATATAACATTTATTAATACTTCATATTGAAATGTAAAACAATCTAAAGTCAGGTCAGGATAAGGACTTCCCAAAGACAAGCAGCACAATATTGATTAACTGCATGCTATGTTATCAATCAAATAACATTTTATCTATCATATCAGTATATGACACTGACCGTAAACAGCCTGATTTTTAATGAAAGGTTGTTATCAGCAAACTGCTGTATTTGTCCAAGAGAATGTGAGAGAGAAGAAGACAGGAAATAAAACACAACATTGAAAGAGAGACAGGAGGTGTAGGACAGTCAGGGAACAAGAGTTATTGTTTGCTTGTTTAATCTAAACTGAGATGTACTGGAAATGTGTTTCGCACTCATTCTTTGGCAGTGTAAAGACGATGTTATCGTGCCTGTGAAGGTCCTTGAAATTAAATTGAGCCACGCAGAGAAAACAGACACAGTTTCTGTGCAGGGGGCAAAAAAAATCTTAACAGGTCATTTAATCTGGTTTTTGTGTCTTCAAAATTTGAGAAAATATGCAAATCTGTTGAGATATCTCTACTAGTTTCCAAAGCATTTCTCATGTTTAAAGAAATTTCATGGCTATATGGTGATGATATCTTTAAATAGGATAATATTGCTCCGAGATAATATCTCTTGATTTGTGGAAAATCCATGCAAAAAAGTTGCACTGCAATCAAGTGCAATGATCTCTGGTTTCCTCTACTTCGAGGGAAAAAAAAGAGACTTTTAGGAGCAGATAAAAGTTTGAATCAGATGGAAAGATAAAGTGAAGGCGACATTGTAGACTCCCATGTTGGCCGCAGAGTAATCCAGGGACTGACTGACTGACTGACGAGCATCATCCACCATCTCCCCGCCCAGCGCTCAGACACGGTGCGCACACTCCTCTGTCAACGCCTGTCAATCAACGTCTCCTTTGTCGGTGTCGGCCAATCCCATGTTGCGGTTTCACGGGGACCGTTTGATTGACAAGCCGGGGAGTGGAGGAGCGGGGAGCTGAAGGTGGAGGGGATTCAGAAGGAGCTGGTGGCACGCTGACGTGGATGGAAGACGGTGTGTGTGTGTGTGTGTGTGTGTCTGTGTGTGTGTGTGTGTGTAAGTGTGTGAAGTGAGGCCTCAAACAAATGCGCCAAGGGCAAGAATCATTAACATGCAGTAGCTGGTGAGTGTGCGCACGCGTATATGTGTGTGTTTGTGCATGTTTACGTGTGTATGCTTGTGCGAGTGTGTGTGTTTGACAGCCAGTATGAAGGAGACGCAGTAGTAAGGCCGTCAGGCAGCCTGCCGCTTCCTGTCTGCTTTAATTGCATGTAGCCCTAGAGACTGCACACACACACACACACACACACACACACACACACACACAGACACACACACACAGACACACACACACACACACACACACACAGACAGAATCCAGCCCAGGGAACCCCTCTACACAGCAGCTCTGACAAAGAGACGAGGCTTACACGGCTAAGATGGGAGCTGAACACTGAGGTCTTTCACTGAGGATGACGACGGCTCGCTGTCGAGGCTCGATAAAGACGACAGAGGAAAGAGAATCAACTGCAAGAGCTTTGGGAGTCTGAGCAAAGCAGGGCTGAGCAAACCTCCCAAGAATGAGCGACATGAATGTTTTTGTTCGCTAATAATCACATGAATAATGCGTAAACACAGTCTTACGTGTGCATTTTAATTAGCATTTTCCAATTAGAGGCTTAAAGCAAATCTCGGAGGCAAGTAACCATGAAGATAAGTTTCTGACACTGAGGAAAAGCAAATATTTTATGTAGACAGAGGAAGGTGTGGAGCTGAAATGTCAGCCTGTCATTGGGCATATTGAATGTCACACTTTCAGAAGCAGTCTTGGTGGTTAAATCCTGTGAAGTCCTTTATGATCAGGGTTCCCACGCATTTTCATGGACTAAAAACCAAAGTTTTCCATGACTTTTCAAGACTGTTTCACTTGCCCAGAGTTCTTCAAACACTAAAGAGTCAAACAACATCCCACATGACGTGTTCAAGGACCTTCAGAAAATTGAAAATCCTAAGATTATCTCTGTTTTTACATTTTCTGGCTGTGATTTATGGTTTAATTTTGGGGATAGTTCAAGAAATTATACCTTCCAAACCCGTTTTTTTAAGAAGCAAAAGAAGAAGAAAAAAAAAGGCCCCAATTTTTAAGTTTTCAAAAAAAATCTTTAAAAAAACACCCAAAAAATGGAGGAAAAAAAAAACATAAACATAAACTTGACACATAACATAAAAGATGAAGAAAAAAAATTGCCAAATTTTTCAAAGGTACATGTCTTAAGCATGTTTTCTTTAAAAATCAACGATTAAATAAATACAAGATACAGACATTTAAAAGGTATATGCCCTGATGCAATGCATGGAGAAAATGAAAAAAAAAACAAACTTTGTGATGAACAAATAAACAAAAACATAACCAAAGCATTGTTATCCACCGGTGTGTGTTAGAGCTACATTATGTCGTCACCTTCAGAAGAACAAATTCTCTGTTATGTAACAGTATTGTAATTAAATCATGGCACACAACCAATTCCCATGATTTTTCAAAAACACTCTAGCTCTAGTTACTAGTTCCATGACTTTTCCAGGTTTTACATTACCGTGGGAACCCTATATAATTCTCATATTTTATCATCCTCCTCACTGGTGAACAATAGATTATGCAGAAATTAAAATCATGAATCTTTACAAGTCCCCGGTGTTGAGGTAAACCTCTGACGCAGCAGCGCAGTCTATTTCAGGAGTTAAAAATCCCCGGAGAAGAGCATAAAATGTAAGCACTTAGGGCTGGGCTCATTATAAAATCAATGCTCACAGGACCACTCTCATTTAAAAACATGGCGGGGAAAAGGTCAGGGAGAGAGATGGAAAAATCTCAATCTAATTCTTTGCTCAAAAAGCCACTTAATATTGGATTCTGTAAATTAAATTTCACACCCGGCTATTCCGGCCAAAGGATAATTACAGCAAGCAGAGGGGGGAATGGAAATGACTTGAGGTGGAAAAACCTGTTGGATTGGTGATATTGCTTCATGTGTCAAACAACAAATACAGCCAGAGACTAAGTACAGTAAGCAATCACCGCACAGAATCACTCTAGTCATAATACAAATAAAAACTGTTGATTGGGTGAAGCATCAATGACACTCCTGCAGTAAAGTTTTTTGTTTTTTTTAATTTTCACCCCAACACAAGTCCTAAAGGAAAAGCTTTCAGCCACCAACACTGGGAATGCTACACTTGAGATAAAAGCATTATCTAAAAAGAGACTCAGCATTTTCAGATTTACATACATTTGCAAGAAACAAAAGTGTGAATGTATCTACATGAAAAGAATATAAATGTAAAACATGGTATAAATCTGATAAATTACACTCATTTTGGTGGCACAGTTCTACTTGATTTTTTTATGAAACATATGTACTACACTAGATAATTAACAGGATAGGATAGCCCTAACATATATTTCTGATATACTAAGTTATGTTTAGTTTTTCAGACTGTCCTCCCCCTCCAGTGAATTATATAATTTGACCTGTAAAAATGTGTCAATTTAACCATCACTCTTTGGTCGAACCTGCCACACACAGACATATAAGGAGTAAGTATAATGGATGTAATCGCCGTGATGTCACTGATTGGATTGTGGACTTTCATTTTTTAGCCCCGAGTTTGTATAACTGCAGTAACACTCAACAAACTGTGTCCAAAGTAACGGTTATTTGAACACTACTAGAACACAATATTTTAGTGAAAAAATATTACTCCAAACGAAGCAATAGTCCACTTTATGCATTTAATTTATGAAGATGGGATTCTCACTCTTCATAGCTAGCTAAATGCTTTGCCATTTGAACCCTGCTACAATTCGATGTTGTGGCTAATAAACTAGGCCTTCCTGCGGAGGGTTTTCTTATGTTCCTGTGATCGATCGGTGCCTCCATTGAACTCTTCACATAATTTCAGATGGGCTTGACTGCAACAATTAGATTTTTTGAAAACGTTGATTTCTGTTTTTACCTTGTCAGATTTATTTATATGTGTAGGTATGACAGAGAGAGTAATTTAATATTTTACATGACATCATAGTGTTTAACAGCAAATCACAGTGCTTGATGCACAAAGACGTGATTCATTTTATAGGGTTATTATTTAAGAAAAGATATTAAAAAAAGAGCAGCAATAATCCAACTTATTTGTTTAATACACTCATTATACATGAAGATGTGATTCACATTATGAATAACGAGAACTAAGCCTTGCCCTAACCTTAACCTAACACTTCCTGGCTAGCTAAGGGCCAACTTCGCATTTTCTTCAGGCCTTCTGCCTCCTGACCAAGGGGCCATGGGGGCTGATTATGTAAGTTTGGTGGGCGAGTCACGTAGCTGGCCCAGCCACAGTTGTATCTACTTGCAGAGTTCGACATTTGGGCTATCAGGATTTTGGATTTTTTTTTTTCATCTGCAGACAGCCTGTCACTTAAATTGGCTATTCCCTTAACTATGCATAACTTTAGGCCTTAATAATATTCAACTAGATCATTTATATATAACGTCACCCCCATACAGTTGGAATAAATGGGTAAATTAGTTATAAAGACCAACATTTTTTTTTGTTTCAGGCTGTAAACATGTTTATTTCTGCTGCAAAGTTGATCTTTTTAATATGGGTGTCTATAGGGACTGACTCACTCTTGAACCCAGCATCGAGTGGCCATTTGAGGAACTGCAGTTTTTGGCACTTTGACTTAATTTTTCAGCCCTGGAAGCTGCCACATAGCCACAACCAGTGAATGAACATAATCTGGTGATGAGGGGTTCCAAAACATACAGAACGTCATTTTAAAGGCCCACAAGCAAAAATGTTTGGAAATTGTTTTATGATCCTGCATTTTTTACTACTGTTATTTAAAAAAAAAAAATCATCTTCTCTATTTAAATTCAAATATAGCGCAGTAGCACCTCCTACCTGATAGGTGGCGGTAGCATCGCTGCCAGCATCTGTTCCCAGATTGGTGAGCTTCTCTTTCAGCTTGTGGTGGGAGCGGTGGCGGAGGCAGTAGACTACGGTGGAGGCCAGCAGCACGCCAACAATGCACAGGATGGACACAACGGTGAGGATGAGAAACTTGGTGGACTCGGCCTGGCTGTACTTGGTGGGAATCTGGTTGATTTGGCTCCCCTGTGGGCCACAAAAGAACAAATACAAAAAGGTTTAATAAGGTGTTTCTATTATTATTTTAATCTGAGGTAAGTGGATAGGCAGAGCGTGGTACTCCCTCTGGCCACATAAGAGTTTTGATTCATCCACCACGCTAATAAAGTCTGTGCTCATGATGGTAGCAGGTGGATTGAACTGCAGGGGTGTAAAACTATGTACCTAAAAGTGTGCAGGCTTTCATTAGAGCCAAAAACGACACCAGGTGATTCTTTTGATCAGTCCGACAAGAGGAACTAATCTGCAAATTCATCTGGTGTTTGATTGGAACAACCCGGCAGACTCTCAGTGCAGTGTGGCACACGGTTTTAAACCCCTGGATTAAAGCATTCACCAAACGGTCCAAAAAACAAGCCACTAAAATCCCTCATTTGACAGTAATCTATCTGAACCCCCTTAAAAGTGTTAATTGCTTTTGCTTCCAATGATTCTCCCCCAAAAAAGTCTACACATCGGTGGATGAAAGTGTAAATCACATGGTTCTTTTATTTCCTTTTTTGGATAGACATAAATATGCATATCACTGTGCTCGATGAAAAGTATAATCACAAGCGTTTGTTCCACCATCTGTGCCCAGGAGTGCATAGAATACATAAACTCCTGTTTAGGAAAGCATTCTGAGTGTGCCTCGACAGCTCAACACACCGTTTGCTATACTGGAGGAATTTTTTTTTTTTTTTTTGCCGTTGTGAACGGGAGGCAACAGACGTTCTGCCGTCTTGAGCAAGCGCCTTGCCAATTTCGACCTCGGCGGCACTTTAATCCAACGCGTGAGAACCAGATCCTTCAGCAAACAACTGGAGATGAAAGATTTCTTTTCACACGGTCTGCTGCTTAAGATAACACAATGGACACATACTGTATGATAAAACTCTCTGTTTGAACTGCTTCTTGAGTGTGTAAGAACCGCCGCGGCTATAATTTGAGTGAGGGGAAGTATTGAGCTGCGGCTCCAACTGCCGCTCGCTGTTCATTTTTCAGACACCAGCGAGCTCAAGATAATGGGCCTGTTGCGTTTTTACCTGACTACTAAGAGTTAACAATAGGCACCATAATTCCCCATTATTACACACTGTGTAATGATCTTGACAACAAAGAACGATGCCAAGAACCAAGAAGGAGAAGCGCTACAAATTGCACTGCCAATGACAAGGCTTACAATTCTCCGACACAGAATTCTCAGAAGAAATCAATAGCAAAAAAAAAGCATTTCTTTACTCGTTTCTGCTTGGTAACTAGAGTTTGTTCACATCTTTGCAGCACACTTAAAGATAACCCCCTCTTTTACTTGTACAACATTTTAAACAGTCATTATAAATCAGTGGTCTCCAACTGGTGGGTTGTGGTCCAACAGTGGGTCGCAGGTCTGAATGGACCCCAAGTGGCTCGTGAACAAGTTTTTCCAGAAAAAACACTTGATTTTGAAAAACAGTGAATTTCTGGCACAGAGCTTTTATTAACATAATTTATTTCTTTGTGTTTAAAGCCACCATGTTGTTTACATTCTGTGAAATAAAATTGAATATGTGACAATTTATCGAATTTGTGGAGCCTGTGGCTAGTCCAGTTGGGAACCACTGCTATAGCTCATCATTAGCTTGTATGGATAGTAATTTTATTCTGCACATTAAGCTTGTTAGGTATTATTTTTGTGCCAAAAAGAGAAATTCAGAGATGCTCTCAACCTCACAGAAAGACAGCAGGCTTGTCTCGGGGGTAAAGGAGAAAAGGGGGGGTAAAACAAAAAAAAAGAACTCCCTGTCCCTCGGTGGTAGAGGTCACAGAGATTAGGCGAGGTGCGGCGTGGTGAGTTAAATGGAAAGGAGGCTTTGAAAGCGGTAGGGAGAAAGGGGGCAGCCTTGTCGAATCCCTCCTGCCTGCCTGTCAGCGCTGAGAAATCCTGAAACCCTGGGAGGTGGGAAAAGGAGCGCTCTACCCTGCACACGGATTGTTCTGGAATTCTTGTGAGGTTTCAGCGAGTGCCCCCCCCAGAGGGAAGGGCGGCAAACACCACTCGATGATGCCGCCCTTCCCTCCCCACCACCCCCACCCCCTATGATTTCATTCATTGCTGCCTCTGCATTCAGCACCTGATAAAGAGTGCCTGCAGAAAGACCCACAAAGGGGGACAACAGTTGTCCGATGCTTTGTGGGGTGTCCAATTTGCTTGGGGGAGCTCTAAGCCGTACTGTAAAAGCTGGTTGCATAGTAATGTGACGGCCTTGAAAGGAAACAGTGGGCGTCTCTGACTGGAGCACCGCACTAAAGACCATTCTCTCAGTGCTGGGGAAGAAATATAATAATAAAGCAGAACAAAAAATGTGAGAAATCCCACTTAGAAGTACAGTACGTATAAAAGATTTAGCTACTAGTAACCACAAGTTACTACTGAGGCTATTCATGAATCAGTAATAAACATAATGCAGGGTTTGTTAGTTTCGTATGGCTGCAGATATTAAAATTGCATTCGTAAAAGCAGATAAAATTTTATCCTTTTTAATGTTTCTTTTTATTAATGCGGTCTTAATGTGAGAGATCGCAACAGAAATATCAAGAAACGGCATAAAAAAAAGTAGCTGAGCAGTAAGCCTGTACGTGTTGTGGGTTTGGCAAGGCCATTAATAATGCATTACTGCTGATTCCACATGCTTCCACTGCAATCATGCTTTTGCGTTTTTTTAATTATTTTTTTTAAACTACGGATCAAATAACTTCATTTGTCATTTTACTCCCCGAGTCATCTCATTGTTTTGTCAAATTAAGTTTCATGGAGAGGGATTGCATCTTGCTCGGCTAGTAATGGCCCATAATTCAAGGCTCTAACTGTAACAGCTCAGTCATCTTTCACGGGACAGATGCCGGCATTTGCTTAGCCCCCCTTCTGCTCACAAATATACACACACACACACACACACACACACACACACACACACACCCCGATTCCACCTCCCCCCCAGACTCTTCATCGTGGCTGCCTAGCATGTCTGTCTATTGATTCAAACAAATGTAGCCTGACCCCACCTGCTTAATCAAGTTTGGTTGCAGTTGTTAGTAACTGTAAAAGGGGGTGGAGGAGTGTGTGTGACAGAGAGTTGGGGGTGTATGACTTGTTAGATCGCATCTATGAAAAAAACAAAAAAAAGCCATTCTGCCCGCGCCGCAGAGGCAGATGTAGCAGAAATTTGCAATGATTGAAAATCAAATGTTTGCTCGGGACGGGAGGCGGAACGTTCACACATGATGCACGCAGTCATTACTTTGCAGAGGACTGTGTAACCTTTTCAGCAACGCAGCATGAAACCCAACGCTTGGAAATATTGAGCAAAAGTCTTGCATAGCGAGTCCGATTCTCGCCGTGTCACCTACACTCTGTTTCTGATAATAGGAGGTTATCAGCACGGCTCTGAGGCCTTTTCTGACTCTCCCTCCTGTGGCTTAACACTTTCAATCACATTACATGTTGAGGGCTTGATAAAAAAAAGAAAGAAAAAAAAAGCTGCGACCGCTACGGAGAACTGCAGCTTAGCGGTGACAAATTAAAGTAAATGTGTGTTTTTGGTATGATTACAGGCTAAAAGGAATAATCTGTGACAATCAGGATTTCTTTAATATTGAGTAACATAGGCGGATTGAAATTGCACTCCAATTTAGATCATTCCTGGCTCTTTTTTTAATCGTATGATAGAGGAAAAAAAATCAGAAAATCCAGTTTGTTTCTGGAAGAAAATCAAACGTTTCGATCACATCTAATTCAGAGAGCGGGGCGAAAAATGAAAGGGAAATATTGTCTCCCCAAAGGCATAGAGGCGAAGGGAGTTCCTTTCATGCCTCCAACCTCCATTGTCCATCTGCTCTGGCGAAAAGCGATTGTACTTGCAAATTTTTCATTTCACATAGGCAAACGTGATTTGACATACAGTGTGCAGCTCCTCTTGACTGAGTATTTCTGAAAAGCATTACCATAGCCCCGTCAAGGATGCAGGCAGGCAGGCTGGCTGTCTGTGTACGCTGCTGGGTTCAGCCCTTTTCAGCAAATATCAGACACACTCCCTACAGACAGACAGACAGGCATCTTTGAGCAGGAGGGGGAAAGAAAAGACACCCTCAAAAAGAGAGGGAAAAGAAATGCGTCATTTCAGGAGATCTTTGGTATTTTATTTGTCCTGTGGTGACTTTTTGATTCAGTTTTGTATTAATATTGTGTGTGATGTGTAGATGGCTAATTAATCTACTTAGATTAATCTGAGTTGGTGTTTTTACTATAGAAAATTACATTAAAATCAATTAAGAAATAAGAATAAGGTGAAATCAGTTTGAAAAAGTGTAGGGAAGCTTGTGGTGGAAAGAAATTTGTAGTTTCTTGGTGGATCTGAGATGGAGATTTAATGGTGGAGAGCTTAGGTCTCCTGGTCCGTGTGTGCGTGTGTGTGTGTGTGTGTGTGTGTGTGTGTGTGTGTGTGTGTGTGTGTGTGTGTGTGTGTGACAGGGTGTATTTGAGTGAGTGTGTGTGAAGGGGGGGTGGATTAGCCAGGCTTCCCATAGACAAAAGGCAGATGGATTTGCACGGCTCCGGCTTATTCAGAATGGGTGAAAAAAGGTCAGAGGGAGAGCGGCGGCCGGCTATTGTTTTCCCTCCATGATGACTGCTGTAGGAAACAAAGATCTGTCCCTCACCTCTGATTCATCCCGGGGCCTTTGAAAAACTTTAACGAAACCGTTCAGCCAAGGAGCACACAGAAATGCACCGCCGACACACGTGTGCACAGAAACGCACAGCTGCACATGTGAGTGAGCGGATGTGTCTGTGTGTAACATGCACACACACTGTGGAATAATTTTTCATTTGATGCGCTCACATCTGCAGGTACACACTTAAACACTCACTTGCACGAAGCTGTGCACACGCCCACACAGACTCAAACACTATACACTTGCTCTCTTGTGCACACTGCACCCACACCAATGCACAGAAGTCCTCACACACCTATTTGTAACATGCTATTAAACCCCAAACTTTTGCTCACCAACGTGGACTTTGATTTACAGATCTAACAGAAAAAACTTAATTTTTCATTCCTTTTGTATCTTTGCCATACAAAACATGTGATATTACACATTGCATACAAATTAGGAGACTCCCCCAAGTTGAATATCACTTGCAACATTGCAAAAAATGCACAACATGATTTAAAGTTTGAACTCCAGCAGCGTGAAGCCGCAGCTGGAGAAAATGAAAACAGCAGTAAATCCCATTAAACTGAATGTTATTACAATGTTACGCTGGGATGCAGCTGCATGAAGCCCGTCGACCAGGGCGCGCCGTCAATCAGTGTCTAAACTCCACGGATACTCCCATTGCGCCTTCACCTCAAATATTGCACTTTGGGCTAAACCAGTCAATTTTTTTTACATTTATTCAAGAATTTTGATAAAGAAAATGCTCCAAATGTCTGCAACATATTATAATATGCAATATTAGAAAAATATGAGAATCCTGGTTCCAAGAGAGGAATGAGTGAAGAGAGGAGCAACAGCAGGACAAGCTCCTCATCTTTGGCTTTTTGTACAGAATTTTGGGAACAAATGGCATAAAGTCATCATCTGAAGGTTACTGGAAACTACACCACATTAGCATGCAGAACAGCAATTAATTCCTACCAAAAATCCATGGTGAGGTAATGCAACAGACACCTCCTCCCGCGTCTATTTCCCATTCCATCCCATCCGGCTGCAACGACACCACCGACTCAGAGACAGCACCACACCGGAGGAGGAGGAGAGTGAGTGGGAGAGAGAGGGAGTTTCATCACCTCCCTTCATCCCCTTTCTTTGCTTTGAAAAAAAAAATAAAAGAAAGTTCCCAGCTTCCTCTCCACCTCCTCCTCCTCCTTTTTTCTGCCATTCGCTTTTCATCCGTTGCAAAAAAAAAAACAGGAAAAAAAATGCACCAATTTCTCTCCGGTCTTTTCCTTGATGCAACTGAGCACCGGTTTAGAGAGAAGAGGAGAAGAGGAGTGAGAGGAGCGGCAGCCTCCAACACTTCCACAGAGAGAAATGAGATGCTATTTTTTTCTGAGAGAGAGAGAGAGACTACAAAGTGCGCTGTGGGGCTCCTCCTTATATTCCTCCCATCCCTCCCTCCATTCCCTGCCTGTCTACAGCACATGTCACCTCCCCTCGTTGCCATGGCGACGGCTCCACATGTTGCCGACAGGAGGAGGAAGAGGAGAGGAAGAGGAGGTGAGGACAAGAGAGGGAAAGGGGGAGGGGGTGGATGGGTGAGTGGTAGGGGGGGTGGAAGAGGAGGAAAAAGTGTGGCGGGAGGAAAAGGAGACCATAGGAGGAAGGAAGACAGAAAAAGGAGGGAGGGAAAAAGGAGCAGGACAGGAAAGGAGGAGAGAGGAGAAAAAAGAGCGGTGTTGCAGAAGCATTCCTCTTTCAGCAACTCATTCAGACTCACGCTGAGCCTTAAAATCTTGTTTCCCTTCAAACAAATTAAAATCATTCTGTCAGTGTGGTGACATTCACTCGCTTTCTGGAAAGTAGTGAAAATATCTAGAGGCAGATCAGTCCTCTGCTGCCAAGAAGCTGCTGCTCGATTCCAGACAACTCCTGCAACTAAAGATTCTCTCCGAGTAACAAGCAGAAATTATCTCCACTGGCACTGCAGTGTTTTCTTTTCCAACTTGACTTTAATAACATTTTAAGACTCTTTCTGTGACTATGACTCGTTCTGATGAAGATGCTTTTAAAGGGGAACTCAAGCTGTATGTCAAGAGCTGTGAAATGATACGAGCAATGGCTACAAACAAAGTGTAATGTCATACAGTTGAAAAAAAAGAGAGAGTAACATCAAGTCAGTCCATTTTATCACTGGAAAAATAAGCATGTAAATGAACAATTCAGTCAATCATATCTTCAGAAAATCCATATTTTCCCACTTCAGTGATGTCATGCGATGAAGTGGATTCCTCTCTCGATGAATACAAATACAGCTCCACCAATTCGTCAGTTTTTTTATCTTACTGCCAAAACAATGTTGACCAACAATTAAAAACAAATTGCAACAAAAGAGTGCTGATAAATATGACTTAGAAACAATAACACCATATTTTGTAAATCAGAGGGCCTAGAAAAGTATGGTTTTAACTGTAAATTATCCATGTCGTTACAAAATGTGGCACAATTTTTTAAACTACATTTAAAGGATCCTGCACCTTAACTGATTTATTTAACGTCAAATATTGGTGTTGTTATGGTCTAAAAAACAACACTGGTTATGGAAACAAAAATGGATGTTTATGTCGGCTAAGAAAGTGGGTAACGTATTTTGCAAGTAAAACATGTATTTTAACCAATTTACTAAAACCTGTATTTTCCTGAACACCAAATTTTTGTAAAATCGGAACCAGCATTTGCGTGGTCCAATAATTGCTGTCTCGTTAGACAACATTGCTAAGTTAAAAGAAAGCTTAAACTCTGAGATACTGTGTACAGCTTGCTGATCACAAACAAAATAGGAAAAACTTCCTCGACAAACAAACAAAAAACAACTGATTCCCATGACAATTTAAAAAAAATCCTTTCATTTCTCCATTATTTTATCTTTACATCCACAAAGCAAATTCAGTCTCTTCAACACACGCTTGAAGCAAAACAGTCTCAAATATCCCTTTTTCCTCCAAAGGTAACTGTACTTTCAAAATGTAAATTCACAATGTATGGGTCGATACTGTTCAATCATGTACACATCATAATGTTGTACAACAAAGACAGACCAACCCCCCCCCCCCCCACACACACACACACACACACACACACACCACACACACACACACACACACACACACACACACACACACACCATGGCCACCCCCAGGCCTAATCAACAAACAGGGCTAATGAGTTATTAGCTGCAGAAAGTGGAGAAAGAGGCATTGAAACCACTGAGGACTAACAGCTGCAGCAAACATGGGGGGAAGGTTAAAACATTAAAACAGATAGGTATAGGTGTGTGTGTGTGTGTGTGTGTGTGTGTGTGTGTGTGTGTGTGTGTGTGCGTGCGCACAATTATGCTTGTGTCAAAGGCAAAGAGTCATTGGTGTTTAAACTTTTGCCTTTCATGCATGGATATACATCAAATATCAAATGACATTAGTATGAGTCTACAAGATATGGTATGTGTATGCAGTTGTCTGTTTGTGTATGTGTGAGTGTGTGTGTGAGAGAGAGACAGAGAGTGTAAGTCTCCCATCGTACCACTGTGTGCAGTCCAGCTTAGAAAAGAAAGTGAGGGGGCAAAGAGAGGAGATGCTGTCTAATGCAGATGAAAGGTCTGTGCATAGAGGTGGGGTGGAGTATGTGTGTCTGTGTGTGTGTGTGTGTGTGTGTGTGTGTGTGGGGGGGGGGCTTCGGTTTTATCTTTCTATTCAACACCCCCCTACTCCCTCCAAGTCCTTCACAGACACCCCCACACCTCCTTTTGTCCCCTTGGCGACAGCTGGAGGTGGCAGGCAGTGAGGGGCTGTGTGTTTGTGTGTGTGTGTGTGTGTGTGTGTGTGTGTGTGTGTGTGTCCGGGGGGGGGTGGTGGTGGTGGTGGTGGTGTTGCTTGTTGGTTGCTGGAAATTTGGGGGGAGACCAGCGCCTTTCAGTTTGAGTCCTCCTTAATACTTCTCTAGACCCCCCCCCCAAAAAAAAAAACAAAATCTCAATGCTCTAAACACAAGCTCACCAAGCTAGAGGAGAGAAGGAGTTCAGGGAGCTTTGGGCGCCAATATTTCATTTCCTTTCCCTTTAAGCAGCAAGAAAGTCGCTTCCTGATAGGCTTTTATTTTCTACAGCTACACCCCTAAAAATACACACACACACACCACTGCTACTTCCCACCTCTACCTGCTCCCTCTGTCTGCATCACTGTTGTGACAGTTTATATTTCATTTTCATATACTGAACTTGGAATAACTTTTGGGTAATGATTCATCATGCCTATACATGATACCATAGTAAAACATGGCAATGGAAAACATTGCTTTAAGTGCTGAAGTATGTACAGGATACCTAGTTTTGTTCAAAGTTTGCAGCACTATATAAGTGCAACCAGGTAAATGCTTTAAAGCTGCACTATTCAATATTTCTCATATTAACAGTTCATGAAAAAAGATATGTTTAAGATGAAATGGCAGCAGGAAGCAGATTTGAGATTTATGATCCCTTTGAACTCAAATTTTTGATTTCCCCTAAATCAGCACCACCAAAGCAAAAAATGTTATATAAGTCAATACATGATTATAATTGATTAAAGTATTGAAACTATGTAAATTTCAAAAAGTCATAGAAAAATCAGACACTTTTTTTTCATCAGATGTTTACAAACTGAAAACACAAAATGTATTGGTCCAAAAGTTTTTTTAAACTAAATATTTCTCAACACTTCATAAGTGATCTCCCAGTGCAACAGCACATATGGTAAGGTAGCATGAGGTTATTACAGGATGACATCTTAGCCCTCTGCTGCAAAAGGAATGCATGCTCTAGCTGTTATTGTTCTTATTGGAGACCTTTAATTATTAAAACACAACTGTGCAAACAACAATGTGGGAGGTTGGTTTTTTAAGGGTTAAAGAACCAATTATTTTTCGACAGGAGTTGGTGGAGACCAAACCAGAGCTACGAGGAGAATGAATATTAGACTTATATTAATCAAGTAAACACAAACATAATTACAAAAGCATGTTTCTCTAGACTTCTGTCTGCAAGCATAATGAAAGATGAAACAAAAGAAAAAGATGATATATCAAATCTTGTGTTTTCAACTTGTTTCTCTGCCCTTGAGTGGCCAAACAAAGTATATCAATTCGTTCAGATTTAATTCTCATGTATCCATGGCAACAGTATTTGCTAAAAGTTCAGATAAGTCTTACCATTTGCCAAAACTGCATCTCAACATTATTTGAATCTACCACCTATTATTTCCATTCATCAGAACACTTTATTGTGTGTAATCGCTTCTTCTTTATTTGCAGAGCACAAACTTCCCACATTCCCACATACTTGTTTCACTGTGCTGTTCTCTAAAGGTTGATTAACTTGAATAGTTCCATCCCAAGGACTATGTATCTGTATTTTTGTAAAGTAAAACCCAGGATCACTGTGTAGATTTTACTAAGCCGTATGCAACGGGGCGACAGTGAAGTCCTTGATGGGGAGAAAAACAGCCCTTCTGAAAATGCATTGATTAGAGACGGTAGTAAATCATTGCTTTAATTTTGTGAACCAGCTCTTTACATGAATACTGCGCAACATTGTATTTGGTAAACAGCTCCACACAAAGCACCATACAAGGCCGCCGTCGCACACGTATAGTGTTATAAATGGTGCTGGCTTGAATGAAATGTACTGTACCTTGTTCTATGTAGCAGGGGTCAGCAGAGGAGCAGATGCACTGTGAGAGATTTGTACCACGCGCTGCAAAGATCTGACAGCAATAGATTCGTCTAAATGGAGCATTGTGCTCTTAGTGAATGGTCTCCCTCCATTTTAGTTCTTATCTGTGAGCAGAATCTCTCCTGCTGTATTGTATTGCCTCTGCCCTGATCCTCGGTACCACTGGAACGGTCAGATGGTATCAGGATCTGCTACTCTGTAGTTACACATATAATATTTTTAGCCTAATAGAGCGAGACACTAATACTACCATAGTTGGGGATTTCATTCGTTGTGTAACTCAGTGCCTATATGACAAGTGACTGATGAAGGGAATCAAGAACTGGTAATGTGACCACTCTGTTTAAACATTTATTTGGATAGAAATGCCATCCAATTATTACAAAATGCATTATATTAACAGATTGCACCTTAATCTCTGATGGTGTCCTCACAGTGATACAGTACATACGCAGCCTTAACAGATTATTTTGGCCATCATATTGAAAGCTAAATGACCTGACAAACTGGTGTTTGCAGAGAGACACTTTAGTACTTGCTAAATATATTAAAGCTGCCCCCCTGACAGTCAAAGACTGAATCATTGAACTGCCTGTTCAAAGTAACAATATTGTGCCGTTCTGCCGACAGGGGGAGATGTATCTAGCCAGCAGAAAATGTTGTTGCATGCAGGGGGGCATGTTTGCTTGTTTACTATATTATGTGAGCATCACTGTCACCCTGAATATTCAAACTTTCAACTTTTATAGACCTTTTCATATTTGCCAATGCAAACATTCTAGATAGGTCCCTCTGAAATCAAGTACTACACTACTAAACATCCAAAAACTTTTGGGATGACTTTGGGAACAGCAAAATTTGTGCAAAGCTGCTAGTTGAATCCTTTTAATAATAATTAAATAATTATTTAATGGCACCTTTCAAGGCATTCAAGGCCACCTTTTTTATCACATAACACCAGTTATTAAACATCAATGACATCAACAAAAAAAAAAAACAACTAAAGAGCACAAGTACATAATAAGTTAAAAATGGTATAAAATAAGATGCAGTTAAAGGAAGTTTACTAGTTTTTAGCTTTTTTTTCCAAAAGAAAAAGTCTATTTTGTGAAAATTAGACCAAAAACAACCATAACAGTGCTGTAAGGCAATCAACAAAAGTATCTAACATTAAAATGGTTTGATTGAGCGAAGCAAAAACATTTCCATGGATGAGTTTTAAATTCCTGCTGAGAATAATATGACTTTAAATGTCCTCTAAAATGCTGTTTTGTCCTCACTTATTATTAAAAGATAAAACACAGTTGTAATCATGGAAAATGGGTGCCAATCTCTCCAAACTTCACTGCCTCTTGTTCCTAAAAAAATGTGGTGATTACAAAAAGAACTAATTCTGTTTGCATATGAAGAACATCACCCTCGTCCTGTTATTTGAAGCAAAGACAGAAATCGCTTCCGAATCCAAGGCAGAGGTAAAATCTGAGAAATTAAACTTAAATCATTTCTTTTTCCAATAGGTCTCATGATCTACTTAAGTATTTATCACTTGTGTAATATATTAAGATTGATAGTGAGCACAAAGTTGTCCTCTCTGCATGACTCTGCTGGATTTCCCTCCCTGCCATCACTTTAAGCCTCACAGAACACCCAGAGTGACAAAGTCTCAGCTGTCATTAACTGTGGACGAACAGAAAGTTTTAGACCAACAGTCTCCTCATAATGAGCTCGGAAAACATCACTCATCTCACAACCTTAAAAACAGACGTGTCTTCCTCTTTGTCTGACGGCTTCAGAGCGACACGGACATCAACTCCGCCGTCAGCTCTGTCAGATGGAAGCGACATCAGAGGCTGTCATTGGCCATCGCCTGGACGCCCGCAAACAGCTTGTGTGATATTCAAACGGTCACCGATGGATACAAAATGAAAAGCTCACTCTCTCTCTCTCTTGTGTTCCCCCAGAACGACAGCTCATTCAGCCCGAGACCACCAAACTGATGTCTTTTGTGCTGCGCAACATATTTTGGATTCCTGTGACCCACTGTCCTGCCCCCCGCTCGCCTTGTCTTCTGGGATGGCACCCAAGACAAAAGAGCCATCATCCGCATGATATGGTAGCCCCTCAGCCCTGACGCCCCCTGGGACATAAATCTTCAACATACAGTAAGCAAGCATAACATCTGGGCTGACTGACAAACTGACTGTGACAGGGGATCTCATACACTTCCATACATTATAGTGGACAAACTGCAACGGAAAGTCTGCAGGGCTAATTGGACTGTGTAAGACAAGAAGATGATGATGCCTACTTTAAATTCTGAGCAGAAGTAGCACTCAAATTACCTCAAAACTATGAGCTACTAGTTCTTTTCCTTCTGCTTTTAGTGCAGTACACCACATTTAAGAGGATAACATTGTACTTTTCACTGAGAAAGGAGCTTTGTGCATACAGTTGCTGTTAAATTTAAGATTTCAATGATCACAATATCATTACTAATTAAAGCATAAATTATGTTTTTTGTTTACATCACAGTTAATAAATGTGGGCTATGTGTGTGGTAACTACCACAAATAACTAGTGTACCTTTTACCCCACCATTTACCTGATAGCTGGAGTCAGTAGTTATTTAAACATGAGATAATATCACTACTTTAAACTTTCTTTCTTGTTTTACCTCTTCTGTATTTTCCATGTCTTCCTTCCTCCTGTCGAGCATTGGTTTTTAATTTTGGTTCTTGTTTCCTCTCCTTTTCATGGTTTGGTTTATTGACAACAGTCTTATATATTTATAAAACACAACATATCCGACTTTATCAGGGGAAAAAATGATGAAGATGTTGATGAAGATATTTCCATTATTATATTTCCTCTTTCTTTCAGCTCCTCATTTAGTTTCCATCTTTGGGTCTTTATACATTAGGGGCATGATATGAGATCTTGCAAATATTTTATTATATAAAATAATATAATATAATTTATTATTAATATATTCATACTGCCAACAGTGCAAATTTGCAAAAGTTGCAACACGTGTTCAATATAACCTTTGATGCAAATAGATTTGGGGGTAGCCATGCAAATTTGAGTCTATTACCAGTGACCCAGAGCTCCTACCACAAGCTATTTTATTGAGTTTTTCTTTTTAGCAAAATGCTGTGAGTACAGCTGAGTTCCTGTGATAAATCCTTATACTGTGCGTACATTTTTAGGGAGAGGCAGCGGACATGTTCCCCTCAATATTTAGAGAAAGCGCATTTATCCTCCCTGATAAAAACCTGAAAAAATCAAAGGATTTAAATTTGGACTAAAATTAAAGTCATTTGCACCATAAATTGATACAAAAAGACACTAATTTGTGTAGAAAAAAATCACCAAAATGGAGGAAATTCAGTGTTTTTTAGGGTAGGATTGCCCAAATCCCCCTTTTCATATAAGTCCCACAAAATACTGAATCTAAACTTACAATATTGATGCAGTGCATATGTCTAGGGCTTTTATTCTGAAAAGTAAGAATGTAATGTGGTATGCACTATCTTTGTCTAGGCTGAAAGGAGTAAATAAATATTGTTTAGTTTGGACTACAGATTTTCTATGTTGTTGTTTTATAATCCACATAAGCATAGGCGCACATGATTGGTTGATGCCCCCATCCATGGTGATGGTGATGGTGGTGAAAAATTGACCTTGTTCCAAATTTTAAAAAATGCGTTGCTTTTTCGGGCGTAATATTTGTGTTCTTTTTGACAGTATGTACCAAAAACATCAGTTTGTAAAAACACATTGGCATGCAAATTAATCACAAAAAAGAAACATTACCAGCTTTTAAAACAAAAACTTTTAACTAATTTAAAAGCGTGGTCATTCTTAAAGCTGTTGATGAGTAGTTTTCACCAGAGTCAAACTACACTCCATACTTTTCATTTATACTATACCATCACTACAAAAATAATCAAATGCCAAATTTTACTTGTGCAAAAGTATTTTCACTATTGTGGTACTGCTGCTAAATTAAAGACCCTTTCCCCACCATGGAGTCTGGGTGACTCGAGGGATTTCACTGAAACACATCACATATGCATATATGCATACAGTATACACATGCCTGTACATAGAGTATATTCTGTACAAACACAATGCTGGCACACAGATTTTCCCAGTTTCTGTCTCTGCAAGCAAACATTTGTGTGCACACACATAAATGCATATAATTTTCCTGCTCTTTTTCTGGCACACACCTTCTCCCCTCCACCAAAACACAAATATTCTGCATGTACACTAGTGTATAAAGACACACTTGATGCCTCCGCCTTTTCTTTTCATTTTCTATCTAATGATGGCACAAGCTTTGTTTCACACACAAACACACACACACACTATCTTGTACCTATAGCTAAGCTCACTCCGCAAGCTGGAAAATGGCTTGACAGCGAAGGGCCGATGTAACTGTCTCCCCTCTGCAGTAAGAGAGACGGGCATGAAAGAATTCCCCTGACAGCCTCGACCGGAGCTGCGTCACCGCCAGCCGGTCTTAGTCTGTGAGCTCCATTTCACCAGTCCAATCACACTCTGAGAGCTTTAAGGCACCATGCGTTGGCTGTTGTCCCCTAACATTAAGTAATGGGAGACTGTCCTCACCAGCAATGACAGCCGGTTGCTCATGCAAATAAGTAAATGTTTTCCTGGCGTTAGTTTGACAAGTGACCTCTTATAATAGTGCAAATAATCACGAGTCAGCTCATTCTGTTTTCTCAAAGGCCCTGAATCTATTAGGTCTTTACCCTCAACTTTGTGTCATTCAGATATACCCATGTTGTTTATCACACTATGTTATTCCCTAAAGAAATATAATATAAGTGAATAAATGTTCTTTTTTGGCTTAATATCAAATTGAAAGCATTGAAACCCACATTTGATTTATTCAAGGTGTGCACACGTGTCAGACACTTAAAGTTAGTGTTTTTTAAGACCATTTTCCAAGATAATTTCTGACCAAAGACTTGATTGTTGGGAAAAACAATCTTTTTCTAATTCAGGCATCACATAGAAGTATAAGTAGTTTATATGTTGTGTAGGTTTTACGTAGAAACATGGTAATTAGTGGGAGGTAAGTTAATCTACATGTTGCCAACTGCTAAGTGCAAATATATGGTAAAAAGAAGATATTATGTTCAGTGGTAGGTTTAAAATAATGTAACATAAAAATTGTGGACTTTCACATTGAAGAGCTGGAGTCATTTTGACAAAAACATATTTACTGATGAATGAAATTAGATGAAAATGTCTGCAATAAGTAAGATCTCACAAATCAAAGTTAAAGACTACTTGATGTGTTTTAAGGTGCAATATTTAATAAAATTAAATTAAGACATTTCAGGACTTTCAGACCCCCTGTTATTATGGCATGGATTTACATACAATCCATCTGCCAGCTTTTTCCCCAGCATTTTATAACAAAAGGTTTCAAAATTAGTAACCCTGTCGATAGAAAATTTCTACACTACCTATTTTATGTGACTTAAAAAAAGTAAAATCAGATCATTCTTGCATCTCTATAGTTGTTTATCCTCAAAATTCTTGTTGTGTTGTAATTTCAGAAAGATGAGGACAGCTGGAGGGAAAACAGCTCTACAGAATGCCTTTTCTCTCCTAGCAAATGTCATGATTTTCCAAAATGAATTAAAGATTTTTAGGCATTCTATTATCTCAAAAAACTATATCATGCATGCCTCTAGACCCCCTAGGTTTGTGTTAAGCCTTAATTGTTTAAAACATCTGCCCCTCACCTGAAGCACATTATAGGTGGTTTTTGAACAGGTGTGAGTCCATTTGCAAACAGAAATGCATCTTGAAATATGCCAGTTTGTGTCATTAATAACTCTTTCCCACCAAAAATTAGTGCATGTTAGGTTTTTAAACAGGAAAACCTGGTTTAAAAAAAGAAGATAGACTAGAAGACTAGACTGGTGTGTCACGTGCAAAATATATTAGGGCTGCCCCCTGAAAGTCGGAGAATGAATCATTACACTGCCTGCTCAAGGCAGGAATATCGTAAACAGTAAACAGCAGAAAGCAGCATGGATGCCAGTGAAGTAAGGGTTTACTTCATTTATATCTCTTACTTATTCCGTCTCTCTCAAACTCCATGCTGACAGTTTTTTAAATGATACTTCTTGGACGGATACACACAGTGTTTTGTGGCAGCCAGTCAATGGATTGCGCTGGAAAACTGGTTAAAATTAGCTTGTCTACCCCACTGTATTATTTCCATCACTGCCAATGGACGCTAACTGGAGCTGGAGCTCATAGATAGAGTCATTTGTCCCAGGAGTGGATGCTGATTGTCACCTTTCTCCTTAAACAAAAAAATCAGATGTTAGTGGATGTTAATGTTTTGGGTTTTTTTGTCCAGTGGGAAAGTGGTTTATGTTATTCTCCAGTGTACATATGCCATGAAGAAGCCAACTAAAACTCAAAAAAGGGAGGCATTATTGTGTATATGTTTGTGACTTCAATGTCAGAGGCCATGATTTGTTTCCCATTTCTTATCAGCAGTCAGTGTTTCTTTTAACAAACTTACTCTCAACTAAGCCATGAACACCATTTTTTCAAACTCATACACTTCACTTTCCTGAATTTAACAAGACCTTAACCATGGAGGTGGCAGGTCAGAAAATATCAACCATTTGTGGGTTGTTTTTGAAGAAATTGGCAGATGATTTACTTTGTCATTTTGGTATGAGGACTTGTACGAACGGGTGCCTACAGACTAGTCTCCATATATAATGTAACTATGTACAGCATTGAATACATTCTAAACCGCTTTTTGTTTGCTTGTCTGTCCTCAAATGAACTGCCTCTACTGCAGATCAGCTGCTGGGATTGATGCATTTAACCTCTTTATTCCTGTATTACTATGCAAAAGTGTCTTATTCCGCAAAAAGGAAATCATTTAATGGATATTACATTATATAGTAGCATTATAATACGGTGTTTGATCAGATATTGCTGCACAGATCACAAACGGCATCACTGCTACAGCGTGCCCTCTCACAGATATCATTTATTTTGAGTCACTGGGCATGACAGCATCAAGGCGGCAGACTTATTTCAACAGCTCGATCTGACCAGTTCAGGGCTGAGTGTGTCCGCCACCTGGCTGAGAAAGCAATGACATTTTGAAAGAGCCGGCTTTTGTCTGGAAGCACACAGAAATGTTTTCTGTCTCTCTGCCTCCTCACACATCAAATGGAGTCTTTTCAGTAGCAGAGGCAGCTTGCAGAAATGGAGGGAGGGAAAGGATGGATGGATCCCCCTAAACCATCACCTTTATCAGCCATCTTCTCCGCTGTGAGGAGGATGCCTCACAGCTTCGCAAAATAAATTGAGGGTTATTTTCTTATGAGATGCAGACTGAGGGGAAGGTGATAACAATGACTTTTCTCACGTCATTAAAGCCGTTTTTACATCTGCTTGTGGGTCCCAGTGGATTGTTTTCTTCCCTCAGTGTGACAAATAAATATCTAATAGCTGTTCGGTGCAGCCTCACAACTCTCATACGCCTGCAGCCAACATGGAGGGTTACTGTCAGGGGTGTAAAAGTGCTCCTAAGGAGTTTTCATAGAAGTACATTTAGGACGTTCTTCAGAGAGTTCTCATCTGCAGTTGCTCAACATTTTCTTTCTTTCATATTCATCTGTATCCCGTTCCTTTGTTAGGAACTTCTCATGCCAACACTTAATTCATATATGACCCTGCACCTCTTTTTCCCCATTCTGCATTACATGATACATGCAGTAAAACATGTACTCAAAATGTTTTTTCTTGTTTTTTTTTTTTTAAGTAATCTCTGTCTGTCATTCTATAGCAATATATGGTATCTCATTTGGTTTGGGTAGTGGAAATGACCGGGGGCTGTGTATAGATAGGTAGGAGGAGGTTTTACTTGAAGAGAATAGCTCAGGGCAGCTCTTTAAAACAAACAAACAAAAACCAGACAGAAAAATTTGGCATGAACCAGTTTATTTTTTGGGACTGTGAACTTACTTCAAAAATTTAAACATTGAGCTATGAATGTGAACTAGTTTCAATTTTCACCATGTGAACTGAACTTTGAGCTAGCTGTTGTGAAGTGTGACCTTGCACAACACAGCCCAAACTTGAAAGTAACTACACAAAGGAAATAAAATGACATTGTGACTGTGTCCAGAATTTGCACAATTAATACATGAGCAAACATCAAGTGCCAACTTAGGCTTGATTTGAGAGAGGAGAATACATTAATATCTCTAAACCAGACTACTGACCGTGATAGTCAGTCGTCCTTACACTAGAATTTGCACAAAATTGGAATCAATTCAGTATAATTATCTGACGTTTATCTGATTAGCTTTGATTATCGGCCACAAACCAAATAATAACACACACATGCACAGTGCTTCCAAACACAGCAACTGTGTTTTTTGTGTGTGTGTGTGTGTGTGTGTGTGTGTGTGTGTGTGTGTGTGTGAGAGAGAGAGAGATAGAGAGTGAAAGAGAGAGAGAGAGAGAGAGAGAGAGAGAGAGAGAGAGACGCTCTGCCCAGATTAGCTTGTTAAAATAGAGCAGCAGTGTTAGCGTGCACTGTGCTTCAAAGCTGAGAAAAGGCTGTTGATCAAGGTGAATGCTACGCTTGTCGTCTTGCCTCTCCCTCACATTCAATCACCCACGTGTCTGCCTGCTGGCTGCCAGTGTGTGTGTGTGTGTGTGTGTGAGTGTGTGTGAGGGCTGATGGCATGTAAAAGGGGGTATGTGTTGAACAAGTGTTAGTTTGTGTGTTCATATGTGCAAGGGTTAGGAGCTGATAAGGAAGTGTGTGTTAAGGGTGAGTGTGTGTGTATGGCTGTGTCCCTGAGTGTGTGTTTTCTATGTTTAAAGTGTGTGTGTTTGTGTGTGAGTGTATTAACCTAGTGCATGTTTTACTGCACATATTTTTCTTTTTAATATTCAGCTCAGCAGCAATGAAATATTCTCAAAAAAAATGCAAGGCTAATAGTAAAAGGGGAGCGGGTGTGGAAGTTCTTTTGAGGAGCGTTTGAGGGATTCATGCACATAAGCGCTGAAAGGAGGCAAAACCTTGGGGTTAAATGAGCAGCGACCAAATAAGACGGCTACCAGTGGCTTCATACCAGCATTTGGTTCAAGAGAAAGAGAGAGTGAAAGACAGAGTAATAGCTGGGGCATGTGCATAGCTTCGCTAGACTGCTGTCACATACACATAGGTTTCATTATTTTTGTTTTTCATTATCGAACAATGAACTTCTTTACAAAGTTTCATGGTGATCCATTCAAAAGTTGCTGAGATGTTTCATTCTGCAAACTGATAGGCAGTTAATGTTGCTAAAGTGATAAAATGTGTTTGTACTTTACACCACGTAGTGCAATATGAATGCCCACTAAGATACACAGCTTACTAGTACTGGAAAGTAAGAAAAGGTTGTAATATGGGGTCAACAGAAACAGTTTTTTAAGGTTTTATTAGTCATTTTTTTTAATTTCATTGTCGTGCGATTTAATCCTTAAAAGATAAGGCTGGTGATTTCTCCCATAAGAGCACAAAACAACAATTGATCCTACTATCTTCTTCCACTGTGCTATTTGTTGTCCAAAAACCACTACAAGCAAATAGATGAGCCACACTTGCACTGGGTGACATGTTCCTTCATTACCACCAACACACACAATGTAGTTTATTTGGCTCAATCTTACATCCTACTACATCCTACAGACGTCCTGTTGCCCCCAATACTCGCTCGAGTACCAATTATGGATTCATCCGCAGCTGAAAATAGTCCCCAACAAATGCACAATTTCTTCCTGTTTGTTGGCCAAAAACTGCAGTCACCAGCTGTTTCAGGAAGTTGCTGAGGCATGCAATTGTGTGTAGGGTTGTAGTTAACCAAAGAAAATCTTGGTCGACAGAAATTCTACCTACTCTTCAACCAATCGAATGGTCAATGGGGGCAAACAAATCTGCATATAAACTCTGGATTAACTAAATCTGCCACAGTGCACCAAGTGCACTCCACTTGATGTTTCCACCAAAGCATTTTACAGGGCTCAACATTAACACTTTAAGTATATGGTGTTTGGGCAGTTCTCGGATTTGGCAAGTGAAAAATAAATGTGATATCTAATGAAACATTATCTGAAAATAAATTGTGCACTGAATCTCTGGAATTGAGCTTTTCCAGATGAGTCTTAAGTCTGTGTCACCACCGAGCCTTCAGATGAACAAGAGCATATCGACTAACCAATCGACAAACCGACAAAAAGGTTTCAACCCTAATTGTGAGCTGCTTTTGAAGATTTCAGCTACACTGGACACCAATGGCCTTGGAGTTAAGAACCACAGACAGGACAGAGAAGTCAGAAGGTAGAAGAAGGTAAAGAAGAACAAACACATCGGTTGGTGTCAAAAAGAAACACTGTAAATTACCAGCCTTTACCTTTAAAATGTTGTTTCACAAAACTTACAAAAAAAGGTACTAGCTCTTCAGTAGAAAGTACTTCCAATGAAAGTGTTTACAGAGCGGGATGAGGGCATTGCTTTGGAAGGAGATGCTAATTTGTTTTCCCAACACTGTTGGTGCTGTGTGTTTCAGAGAAACATCTCAAAGCCTAGGAAAACTCCCAAACTCCACCAAATCTATCTGCTAGGAAATATACTACAAGAGATAAATGAGATAATATATATGTTTTTTAATTTGGGCAAAGTGCCCCTTTAATCCACCCCAACGACTCAAAGAGACCTTCAACAAATTAGAGGCATCAAAATGTCCTTGATCCTGTAGGGACACTTGGGTTGTCAAGTAAAGAAGCACACACTCATTCACATACATTAACAACAATCAATTATGTAAATGCTGCATATAACACCTCAGATATGACAGGTGCATGGCTCTGAAGCCCCAGCAGTTATATTTAATTTCTATTATGTAAATTCATACACACAACAAATGGTTCAGCCTTTGGGTTTTAGATCACCTTCATTAGCTGACTGATTACAATCCAAATGTGGGGTTCCTGTTTGGCTTAATATGTGTTAACACCATCCTCCCTGCTATAAAGTGTGCTTAAATTCATCAGCAGAGCTCAGCACCCGCATTAATGCACCGTGCACAAGCTAGCACGGTGCCATTAGCTGCACTTGGCAAGGCTGCAAACAGCCAGCCGTGGAATATTAAATACATGTGACCCGGAGAGCACATATTACAAAATGGCAGCGACCCTGCCTGAGGGGAGTGTTGTTTCCGCAGCAAGCAGGATTCTCTGCAACACCATTTAGTCTCCATTCATCAAAGTCATTTCTTGTTTTTTCCAAACACCAGGAAATCAGGGGCGAGGTCACAATTTTCACAACAGGAGGAGGGGAAAAAAGAACAACAATATTAAAGAAAGAAAAAAAACTTGCATAATTATTCATCATTAGCTGCACCCCATCGGTCCGGACCCATGTCATCGTCATGACAACGACCCCCTGGGCCCAATTCCCCCTCCATACTCCCCCCAACTTCACCTCCCACTGCATCCCACCCGCCCTTCAAATGCACAACTCCAGCGGGACGGCCTCCTGACTAAACATGTCCACCAGGCATTTCTCTGACGTGCAGGAGCGCTGCTTGGAACTCACTCGTCCTCCTCGCCTGGCACAGAAACACTCAGAAATCTGGCCTTGCTGCTGTCGGCCATGTTCCTTGCGCTTTCACCACGACCCAACCAGTCACCTGGAATAAACTAAATGGAACTGATCTGAATTCAGACCAATAATCTTTCATCATTTTGGTGCATTATTTGAATAATAGTAATAAAAACCTAAACTGGAAAACACAAACTGTATTCTGACACACTGCCATCAGAAGTTTGGCCTGGCTCTTTCTGACTGAAATGAACCAGTCACCTAACAGGTTAATAAGACTACCATCCCAAGGCACACACGCCTGGCACAGAGTCTGTACGACAATCCAACACTTTTTGTTTTTTTCTGCGATGAGTCCTTTGAAGGTTCAAAGATGATACCTAGTAGCTAAATGTCTGATGTACACAAAAACAAGTTTCATCAGAGCCTTGGCTACACAACAAAGGTTAATACACAAATATGTTTTGTGCATGCAGCTCTGGACTTCTTAAACCTTAATTATGAATTGCTTAATCCAACCTTCTTGGACCCGTGACACCATGGACCTCTAGGACTCGTATGTGAGCAATCCTGGTGTAGTTGCAGTTGTTGAAACAAACACCATCTATTTACTTTACTTTTTACAGTCCCTAAAGTCTTTTTAAGACTTTTTAATGCCATTCAGAATCAAATTTAAGACCAATTTTCAATAACCAAAATTAAAAACAAACAAACATACACCGACATTGATTTCTAAGGTCTAGGGACAATTTTGCCCAAATGTTAATTGTAGCAGAAAACATGACCTTTTTTTTGTCTCATGGCAAAGACAAGGGTACAGCAGAACTAGAAAATATTTGGCATGTTGTCAAATTTTCTACACAATTTTGTGGTTCTCATTCCACTGCTTTAATTCCACTTGTGCTGACTTTAAAAAACGTTTTACATAAATATCACAGAGCTTCTCATGCATAACCTTGTACTGGTTTTAGCCTTGTCACAACTCTTGGTTAAAAAGCCAATGTTTTATTTAATGTGCATTTTCCAATTTCATGCAAAGTACAGTGACAGCCAGCTAGCAGAGAGTGGATCTTCTACTCTGAGCATCTCGGTTGAAAATTAAATGTGAGTGTTGTTGGTTTCACTATCTTGAACTGCGTGAGGGGCATACTCTTTTTTTTTCAAATAGATGTTACCAATTATTTTGAGTTTTTACAATGCAACAACAGAAAAAAAGATCCTACTTTCCATGTCTTGGCATTTTAAGACTTTTTTTTTTTAGATCCATTGGAACCCTGTTTTCAGTAGACAATCTCACTTAAGCTCAACGTATTTTCATAAATAAAATATACTCTGACAAGAAAGAGAATAAAATAAACTGTATAGGTGAGACAAACAAAATCCACAGAGAGGGACGAGAAAGGATGACAAACAGTGACACGAAATGACATCGAACCTCAGCCAAGAGGAGACTGGTGCAACAACAACAAAATGTATCAAAAACCAAGAGTGGTACATAAAGTCAGGAGTAAATGTTTAAAGCAAAATGCACAGGGGAAGATCATGAACAACTTTTACTGGAGAAAAGGTGGTCTCTGAAACAGAGAAATGCACTAGATGTTGAAATATGTTTTCTTACACAGAAATTACATCATGAGGGAAGGATGAGACTTGTGAGCCAATATGTGCCGGAAGACTAGGAAGCATCACAATAACATGATTTAAAACAACAACAATTTAACTGAGTTAATGCAACATTAAAGGGACTGAATTCCTCTTTAAACCAGGAATCTATTGTCAGATAGAGAAAGACCACTGATTCTGAGAAGCACTTCACCAGCATTACTTGATGTATAAAATCTTAATTTGTTTGGGATGTTTTCAGGTGTTTACAGGTTTGAGGAGGAATTTTGTATGTCAAAGCGCTTTAACAGTGTCAGACTGATATGAAATCGATCTACAAAAACAGAAATCATATAAATACAATTCAATAAATGCTCCAGTTTCGTTCCTTCAAGTAAATGGCGGTGATAAATGAATCCTGAAACAACTCTATGAAAATATCTTTATATTCATAAATAATTTATCTCATGCAGGTCAAACACCTTGGATCAAACCAAACTTTAACAAGGATGCATAGGGATGACATTAAAAGGGATACTCCTCTGATTTCAGTCTGTTGTTAACCATGTAAGTTTTTTGCTATCAAGACTTTTGAAATGTTCAAACTTAGAAAACTAGAAATTATACACACAAAAAAGAAGACTCTGAAATCGATCCTTCATTTCAAGGACCTCCAAGCAATAAAATGTGTTACTGACAATGTACTGTACTTCCATTCCCACATACATAATACCTATTGACTATATAATAAAGATAGAGAACATGACAGCTTCCCAAAGGTGAAGCCAAAACAACTCAATCTCCACATGATGGCTGGTTGCAATATATGTCATAAACCACACCCCCTCCATGTTTGCAAATGGGACATGGACCAGACTTCCCCAAAGCTGTTTTTTTGTCCAAGTATTCCTTTTTTTAAAAAAATTATTTTGGTTTTAATAACCTATTTGATGCTATAGAAAGGGGATTTAATGACATGATTGCTAACTGTGTGTGTGCGAATCAGTATGCTCATGATCAATGGCACTGCTCACGATCCATTGGACGGGTGTGTGGACACCACTGCAGAGATTCTGGCTCCAAATAACATCGCTACACTCAAAAAAAAAAAAAAAGATTTACTTTATCCCGTTATGTCAACAATTTCCACCAAACTTTGTGTTAGATATAATTTTATTTTAATATTAAGATGGCAATAACTGACTGATGTGAAACCAACACAACAGTATTAGGCAATTCCAACATTATCTAGTCAAGCTGCATTTAATTATCTGTGTTGATTAATGCAACCATAAAGACATTTCATTATACTAACTTAACTCACTTATGCAAACACAACTTAACAGTTGGACCTCCATTTGTCAAGTGCATTTACTGAGCCCAACTAAACTGTACTTTGTAGTTCCAATCTAAATGACGTAAATAAGTGTGGCAAGCACTCACTTTTGCTTTACTTAACTGGCTTTCATTGTTATAACGGCTTTAATTTTAAATGGAGTGGCTAAATCTGATTATGTCAACAATTTCCACAGAGTGTAGGTAAGTTAATACAAATCAAACTATTCTGCTTCTGTGAATAAAACATAACAGTAGAGAAGAGAAGACTCTTCTATTCCTGAGGATAAGAATAGATGCATGAGAAAAGACTGCATTATCATTATCAACTGGAAACTAATGGCGTCTGCCATTGGTGTGGCCTTTTCAATGACCAAATTAGTCATTTGCAAGCAAGTTACACAAACAAACTTTATGTCTATGTATTTTTTTACACAGCAGGTGCAAAAAATACTTTTGCTATGCCACTGAGAAGCTTGAGAGCAGCCATTTAAAGGTTGCCCCGTAAAGTGGGTACATTTTTACTTCTATTGGCCCTTTTAAAGCAAGGGGTACGTGCACCTTAGAGAAGCGAGACAGTGCTGCTGACATCAAATAGTGTGTGTACTGGTCAGCGTGAATGTGTATGAGCTGCATGAATGAAGTTAAAGTGAGTTCCCCTGTCTGCAGTAAAAAGGTTAAAAACAGGCACACGAACAGCAACAATGCTGAAAGTTTGTCTTGGTCCAGGCCACTCACTGGGAATCCCTGTTTCATGAACTGGCCGTCTGTTTCTCTGAAAGCAGAGGGGAGGACCTGTGGCAGTCAGCCAAGATGGCAGCATTGCAACCCCCCCCTCCCTGTGTCCCGCCCGGCACTGTCACCACGCTCATGGTGTCCTCGCCGTGTCCTGACTTAAGGTAACGGCTCCAATTTCACAGTTTAATTATGGCTAATCTGAGGAAACTGAGCCAATGCTAATGAGACGGCGCGTGCTGGCGGCCAGCACTCGCTGGGAGGAAAGTGTCTGGACAAGGTGCAGAGGATTTACTGCCTGAGTATGTGCTGTGATCCCAGCCGGGAAGAGGTGTGGAGATGAACGTTTGTTGAGAACTTTTAACAAAAAAAATGTTAACTGTTGGTGCAGAGAAACTTGTATTTTATCACGGCACAGAGATCTGGTGATCTAAGTGCTGAAATATTGTACCTGCCCCTCATTTTTGTGTATTAATGACTACCAGTATGAAAGAAGGAATACCTCTCCTTTGATAGAACTTGCTTTTGGCACCCATGGCAATCGAAAAGGAAAGAAGTGACTAAAAACACATTTGTTACATAAGAATAAATTATTGCAATGTCATCCAATGAACAACCTTCTCTCTCTCTCTCTGTAACCCTGTTCTGCAACCTCTTCCTGCTGCGAATATTTTGGTTCAATCATTACCTCACGGTTTCTAGCACATCTACATCTAGTTTGGAAACATGTTGACCAACTGCGGTTATTAATCTGAGCATCAAGAGCTTTAAAATCATTATTATGTAACATGGGAGTGATAATTGCGTTTTTTTAGCTAATGGGATCCACAGTTATTGTTTTCCAAAGCAGACTCAAGACCATCAATCCTTGTGGTTTCAATGTGGAGTCTGACAATCAAAGATTTGGGTTCAAACCAAATTGCTGACTCAGTTTACATGACAGCTGATTCTAACTCTGATGATTTTTTAAATGAATTGTAGAAAAATGCTTATCTTAAACGTAGGCATACAGATTAGTGATGTTCTCATTAAATGCTAAGCAGGTTTTCACCTTGCATGATTTGCACAAATTTTGACCACTGAATGTATTCATTGCAGTCCATCCCAAACAGCTACTGCTCCGACTACACAGGTATTATCTGCAAGCTAGCTAGCAATGTAAAAAGTAAAAATGTGTTTGCAGTGTGCCTGTGCACAATGACAGACTCTTCCTTCTCTATATGCAACCCAATCGCCAAAAAAACGATGGCATTGTGTGCTTCTGCAAATCACAGATATGTTAAATTTGCATGTTTTTTTGTAGCAGTATGTTGAAACTTTAGACATACTTAAAGTTAAGACATATAGACATATTTAGGCACAAAAACCACTTGGTATGGTTAGGAAAAGACCGTGTTTTGGCATAAAATACCCACTTTTGTGACACTATCCCAGCAGAGACAGCAGCAATGTCTCACTAAAAAACACCCATATTTGGTGGCTAAGAAGCCACTGGAAAAGCAGTGACAGGTGCCTGTTTGAAGTAGTTTTCAATTAGCCTATTTACTAAAAAAACATAATAGCATTCCCGAAATCCAGTTATTGCTTTTGGTTTTGGTGTGCCACCTAAAGATTTTTGGCGTGTCTATGGAAATCTATGTATTCATATTGATTACCCTTTGAAACTTACCCCATAATTGTACTGTAATTTACCCTGGGCTCTACGTGTCAGTCAGTTGATTACACAATTTTATCCTGTCGAAAGCTAAAAATGCACCAAAATATGATCAGACTGTAAAGTGGAAATATGATATCTTTATGAGCAACTTTCCTCTAATTTATTTGATGTCTGTGAGCCAGCACCTTGCTACATTATAAGCCTTTTCCTTCAATTCTTGATTTTTGATGCTGTCATGGTATCAGATAAACCAGTAGCGTCTCCATATCGCTCTGTTTTCATTGCAGTGAACGCTCTAATTAACTTTCCATCGTGGCTTTTTCTAATTGATTGGCAATCAGCCGCTTGTGACAGACACCTAGAAGACAGGTATTCATCCATTACACCTGGCGTCACTCTCATTTCATGGTGGGTGCATGTTAGACACTGGCTGTGTATAAGTATTATCAAAACACAGACAATTTAATTAGAGCCCCCCCTGAAACGACTCAGCATCTACAAAGCGAAGGCGCTCTCAGTCAGGGCCTTTGATTTCAAGGGGGGCCTGTCTCAGATGTCCTCTGAGAGATAACAGATAAAATTCCATCAACATTCATATCTTTTTTTTTCCAAACCTGGATGAAATGATCAATTTGCTGAAATCTACAATCGAGCATTATCTTCTTTTTTTTTTCTCTTCGCTTTACGGTAGAGAGGATTGCAGTGTTTGGAGGCCGGCTAAAAGGCAGTGGTATTGGTCTGGAAAACAATGCAATCTTTTTCAAAGTATTCATCACCTGATAAAAGCTGCCAAGGTCAGACCTATGGGAGATTGCTCGATCGAAAACATTATTTGTGCGGTGGGGTTGTTTGCCTGGAGAGCACTTTTAAAGGAGCAAAACTGCTCGGGAACAGCAGTAGCGGTGGTTGAAGTGCAATAATGTCTGGTACATTAAACTTTCTTTTAAAATTTGCACCATTATGAGTTGTTGTGATGGCGTACTGGGCTAAGAAAACCATGAAAAGAGAATTCTCATTGCTTTTCTTCTCCTGGTCTTTCGTGTCTTGCTCCGAGCTCTCTAATGAAGACAAAAATGATACACAGAAGATAATGCATATTTTTCCTCAAAAACAGTCTCATCAGTGTTGTTCACAAGAAAGTAAAACAGCACTGGATAGAGCTGAATATGAATTCACACAAGGTCATCTTCTGTTCCACAAATGTTTGCTGCATCATATCAGTTCCTATAGTTTGCCATCGGTCTGTATAAATGTGAAACTTTGACTCTCTGTGCATACACATTTGCCTCAGTTTTTACCGCCTATGAATTTGCATCTGTTGACATTGTGTCTTTTCTTTGTCTTGCATGCAATTGTGGCTCGAATCTTACATCTAACACCCATGGGAGCTGTAGATGTGAAATGCTAACAAAATTGTATATATATATGATATGTATCATTATTAGAGTAATTTGATTGACTTGTTCCATGGTGGTCATTTTGAATGGATGGGAAATTTGACCACTTAGTTAGTAAATATTGTACAACATAAATGTCACTGAAATGCAAAAGTGTAGTGACTTCATGTTATTATTAATAAGCTTACAGCTTTAAAAGAAATTGCCTAAATGTGGTATCAAAATTAGCTAGTTTAAATGCTACATAGCTTCCCCCAAGGCTCGAATCTCAGAATTCATAACTCTAAATTTAAAAAGAAAAACTGTCATGCTCTCTTTCGGTAAGTGATCTTATTACCCTATTGAAAAATGATTTAAAAAAAGGGGTAAGTGTAGAGCACCCACTAATCGGAAGAAATCAAAGTTAACTTTGGCGTGATACTGGACTCCAAATTGCTCGCATCAGTGTTCGAGTGCAGAAGAATGGTAGTTCAGTGGCAGGTACCACCTTTTATGGTAGCCTCGGCCACCAGTCTATGAATGTGTGTGTGAAAAGGTGAATGTGACATGAAGTGTAAAAGTGCTTTCAGTGGCTGGAAGACTATAAAGGTGCTATACATGTGCAGGTCCATTAAACTATATTTTGATACCCTATTAGGGGTGTAAATCACTGGTTTTGTCATGATACAATATTATCTATATATATATATGATATTTCGATATTACGATATGCCGGTATCACAAAGTCTGCCTCGTTACCATTTCGATTTGATTCCATTTAGGGGCCGGCAATCGACAGGAGCCAATATTATCTGCTCATTTAACATCCTCAAATTAATTAATAACAAGATATGTCAACAAAAGGTTGAAAAATCAGCTCATTAATAACTGTTAAGTATCATCGACAAACAACTATAATTGCAAGTCACGTTTCCCCCATGTATATCACATGCTAACATTATTAGCATAAGCCTTTGGCATTTTACATTGAATAAATTAGCTTAGACTAGTGGACTTTTCCTCTACTCATAACTTAACCAATTTACATTTACTTATTTTTACTCTGACTCAACGCTGGTTTAAGTCGCTGCACCTCCTGACAGAACAGCATGGATGAATTTCAGTTTGCTTGCATGTTTTTTCAGTCCACCATTATTGAAACAGAGCAGTTAATGTTACGTTTGCAAGAAGTCAGAAAAATAAGATGCCCGACATGTACGTTGTGTTTTAAATAAGATGTTAACAAAGTGTATATAAAAATACATATCTTGAAATAAGATTAATTGGATCATATTCACAAGAATGATAAATCATATTACCTGAGTGCCTAATAAATCAAAAAGAAAACTCCACTAAAATGTGAAGGTAATGTCTTTAATCGTTGATTTGAGAACATTTTTCTTAATGCTCTGATTCAGTTCTAATGCCTCATGCAGCACTTCTAGCAAACACTTACAGGTATAGTTGAGGGTTGTGTTGACTTCCACGTCTACCTTTAGTTAACCAACTTCTCGTCATAATACTTGTAGTGGATCTAATAAGACCCACCACTGTGTGGGACTCAGTCATCATCAGCATAGAAATGAATTCCCTACTGCTTGTGATCAGCACAGAAACACAGGAGCTAAGAGTGATATGATAAAGGGGGGGATTCATTTCTGCTAATTGTTCACCACACAGCACATGCTGTGACTGAGAACAGCTACATTAGCCAACAGGAAGAAGACAAACAGTAACAGGAGCTAAGTAGTCAATTATATGCACACGCAACGACCAAATGGTAAGTAGCAACTGAACAAATGAAAAGTTAGGTTTGCTGCTGCGACTGTAAATGTAAGACTACAATAACACAGGGGAAAATTAATTCTAAATCTGCACAATTATCTCATCAGTCACTATGGTATTGATGATCACTAAATTAAGCTACACAGATTTTCTAATAATGAAGTTTGTTTGAGTTTAACTTTTCAGATATGAGCTTCACAGACAATTAATCCAGTCCTTAAGGGCAAACATACTTTGTTTAAAACCAAAACCATTTTTATTGTCAAATCTTTACAGTAACAACCACTTTTATGTGACAAAAATTATATTATATAGGAACATAACAGCAAAATTTGTGTTCAAGACACAACTTGGTGTTGCTATATTCCTAGATATATATATAGGAATTAAAGTATCAGAAATTTTAACTATTCCTCATTCACTATATCTCAAATATACACTTCACTATATCTCTTTACAATAAATGTTGGTGCAAGTTTTGAACAGTCACTAAATTGCTTGTTTACCTGTTGCAGTCAACAGAAGTCTCAGCACACATGTAGTGATGTATGGCAAAGGAGACAAGCCAAACAGCATGATATTGTCACTGACCTTTGAGTTCCCAGCAGGATTTTTGTAAGCTGTGCTGAAGTTTGAATCACTTCAAATACTGCAGGCGTGTAACGCAGGTCATATGGGAACTGGCACTTTTTTGACATTTAGTTTAGACTTGGAGCATCAGCTAAATGATTCAAATGCAATAATGAATCATGGAGCCACATCCCACTCTGCTGTGTCCTCAGCACGGAAGAAGCTGCTGCATCTTGTTTGAGAAATAAAGTCTGTCATTTTTTTTATTAATTTGATCCCATAGGCTCTACCTGTCAAACATCATTCTAGCGATGGAGCTATTTTATTACTTTTATCATCAGATTGATGCTTTATTTTGCTGTTGTGGTCACCGGCAGTCTCCCTGGATAAACAGCATCTGCTTAATGCCTCAAATGTACATTTGAATATTTGTAATCACCCGTCCTGCTATCTACTCTGCAAAGGCAACAGAAATGGTAACGGCGGTTGACAGCGGTGAATCACTGGGAGTGTTTAGATGAATTTTAAATAAAAATCTTAAGAATGATGTAAGAAATTCTGTGACAAAAAAACGATCACAATTCAGTACTTCTGAATTGTAGCGATATTCGCATTTAGTGTTATCAAAGGACAACTTTTCAGTCATGTTGACAAGTTTTGAGTGGTTAGTGTTTTGAGGACTTCTTTTTTCCTCCTGAGACCTTCTAGTGTAGATTTGATACATTCTTGCAAACTGAGTACAACAGGCAATGTACAATGACAGAGACATGTTGAGTATAAAGTAAGAGTTTTGTTATTTTCCATGGACAAGTGGATTTCAAATCAGCAGCCAGTATGGTTTGCATATGACATGCAGCTAAGCTGTGGTGTTTGTTGGCAGAGAGTAGTGGGTACAATGGAACTCAAGGCCGTCACCGATGAGGAGGAGGAACACTCTGTCTGACCTTCAGCTTCATCTGTTACCACTGAACAAAGACTGTACCTCTCTGTGAGTGCCTTTGTGTGTGTTTCTATGAGTTTGTGTCCATTTCTTAGAGCCTGTGTGCTCACTTAAGTGTGTCTGTCTGTGTGTGTTCATGAAGGTTCAACAATCCCAGCAGCTCAGGTGGTTACAAGTGAAGGACAGAGCCTTACAACTAAACAAAATCTATTCTATTATTTTACTATATTATATTCTTGGGGAAACATTCTGCCCTTGGCTTTCTGAATGTGCAAGGTTATTATCTCGTTTAACTGGATTATTATCTCATAAGGTTTTTTTTATAATTATTATTAAAAATGCCTCAAAATCTGAGATCATCTTTTTGTTAATAGAAAAAAAGAGTGGTTTTTTTCCACATGTGAGTGCATTACCCTGCCTTACTGAGTAACTCAATACCATGATGACGCCACCTTATATTGATTCTTTGGACAATCATATAATATTTGCTGATATCAGAAAGGTATAAAAAAAATATATATATATAAATAAAATATGATTTTTAATTCTATTAATCTGAGCAGCCTGCAACAATGTGAGACAAAATCATTAAATATTCTCAGTCTTTTTCTTGGATGCTTGCCATTATCTGCCTTGGGCTAGGCTGCTGGCACTGTTTAAATCTTTAGGAAGGAGGTGTGCTTTGATGAATATGGGAACTAAGACAAGCCATGGGAATTAAGGGGGTCCTAAACGTGACAGTACAAATCAATATTTTTAATTTGCATCAAAAATATTGAAAAGTTTATCTCTGAATCGATTGATTAAGATCAATGTATCATTGTACTCCTATGCAATACCATCATCAGTAGCCTGCTAATCAATGTGGTACCAGGAGATGAAATAAGTTAACTTTCATTGTAAAAACAACTAATTACCTGCGCAGCTTTATCTAGTAACATTATGGCTTATTGGAAACTTGGATGCATAAGATCATCAGCCTTTTTGTAATATTAATGTAGTTATTATTTATGTATGTTTTGGATGTTTCATTTTATTGATAATGATAAACAGTATATTTATTTTGTTGGCTTGTTGGTAGTATCAAGTTGCATCGTCATCAGTTGCACGAGCTAGCTCACGATAATAAATAGAAATATTTCCCTCTCACTTGTAACTATGATTACTACTAACTCTGGAGAACAAGTTTTTTTTAAAGGTATTCATATATGAATAAAGCAAAGTCATAACTACATTGCCTTGAATTTAGATATGACTTTTTATGTCGTTGTAGATTTATCATGTCAAATTAACCATAGAAAAATTCAAAGACAGCCAATTTAATTCGCCTTTAAATGAATACAGAAAGGCAGCAAATCTTGATGAATGAATCAACCTCCAAATTATCGACTCACAAATTGATTTAACAATTTATCTTCTTTCAGTGCCCCAATATATCCTCTAAGTCGTTCTCACGAGCACTGTTTGTTCGTGGAGAGTGTATATTTCTCCTCAGGTTTGTATATATTTCAGTAAATGCTCATGAAAGCACTGGCAAATTGAAATATATGTGATTATGTACATGCATGCATTTTGCATTCCCACAGGCACGCTGCCTGCACAAATACCCAGACCACAGCTGTATAAACAGATCAGTCCACTATCGCACATTAGCTCCATCAGCTGCAGGACAGCAGCATACATCAGCCAGGCTGCTGGTGCAGTCTGTTAGCACCATGAAGGGAGGAAAATATTGTGGGGAGCTTGTAATGGTTGCTGCGGTGGGTGGGGGTAATTATGGCTGAGCCTTCGGGCCCTGACAGTCCTCTCTGTGCCCACCCGGGGAGTGCTGTGCCTGGGTAACGGCGTCTCCGAGCCTGCCTGTCAGTGTCTGGTAGGCTCGGCAGACGATCAGCCAGCCTCCCAGCTAACAGAAACCTTTAGCTGCAGATGCCACGCAGTGTGGTGCTGCTGTTGCTCTCACCGGGAGGAGAGGGTATTTGGGGAAGGCAGATGTGCAAATGAGGAACATGCCAATAACACACAAATAAGAACTAGCAGATTTGCACAGGAATGCAGGAGTTACAAAGAAGAACACAGGAATTACAAAGAAATTTTATATCTTATATCTTTATTCCCTTCTATCTGACAGTTTTAAATATATTGCATTTAGCTGGTTCTAACTCTACTTTGAGGCTATATCTAATTTAAAAACTAAATTCAAACCAAAGACTACATATTTGCAGACTGAGCTTATTCATTCTGAAATCTGAAACTATAGAGCTCTTAAAAGCTAGTGTGTTGGCCTTAACTTCAGACTTTTCTTTTGGCAAACTCCTGTTTCCAAATCAAGGATGACTCAACCAAGAGTCAGTGTTTTCATCGTAAGCAACCGGTTCAGCTTTTACTTTTACCGATTTAGCTTTGTCTTACTTGATTTACTATTCATTTATTTATTCATTTGATGGCTATAATTACTTTAAGTTCTTAATACAAAATATAAAAACATATTTTATGATGTATCATTTTATGATAAGCTACCCAACAGTTTATAAGAAATTAAAACAAGCCCCACCTTAACCAGCTACAGTATTAAAGGAATATATCACCCACATAATGAACACTTGTTAATCAGTTAGTCATGCTGTGTTATTTTGAATTTGTCAAGAAAACTTAAAAATGTATGTGTTTGGGGGGTAATGTGCAAAAGACTTGTTAAATGAGACTTGAATTACACTGCATAAGTTGTGTAAGAGTTTGTAAACTGATGTTTTTGATACAATTTTGCTGTTAAACAGGGCCCCCAGTCAATCAATAAATCAATATGATATCACTTTTTTTCTGTGGAGGCATTGATACATACAAGATAACACAACATGCCTAATTTATCACGGTATCCTCATCAAACAATTTGTATGAAATCCTATGAATTAGCGCCCAAGAATGATGTTACATCCTTAACGTACAGTTTAAGCTGACATAAACTTACAGAGGGTAGGTTTAGGCATCTAAAGTTACTATGGTTAGGTTAAAGAAAAGAAATGACTCAAAGTTCACACTGTTACAAATGCATCTCCTAGGCAAAGTCCCAGGGGAAAGTCAAGATTTTTTGTGACACATTCACCACCCCAATCCTCCTTATGAGACTGCTCAGGACCTGTTCATTGTTTACTCCTGACAGAGCATTGGTCATGTGATTGCAGTCTCTGAAAATGTGTGGGATATGTGCAAATTTGAGTGCATTACTTTTTGTGGGAAAACATACAAACAGATTGTGAGAACAGCCTAACTATATTTATAAATGTTCATTTTGTGGGTGAAGTATTCCTTTAAAGTGATGAACACATTAATGCATCACTAACTGCCAAATGAGCACTTTTACTTCTGTACTTTAGGTATATTTTGATGTTGATACTTTGTATTTTTAGTTGAGTGAGAGTTCAAATAGCCGGCCATTCACTTTTAATGGTATCTCTACACTGAGTATTGCTACTTATGTTAATTAAGTTCAATGTCTGAAAAGTCTCCGACTGCATTCAATTCAGTATTGATCAAACTGAATTTAGTGGTTCAAGATGAATATTCGACAATGCGTTTGTTTGAACAGGCTCAGCGGGACGTTCGGTGCAACAGCAGCATTCACATAATATAGTAGATAAGCTACCGACTCTAATGACAGGTCACAAATGTGCAAAAAATTTTTGCCAATGCTAGATATCAAAGAGAAGTTAGATATGGTATCTTATTAAGTTGCTGTGAGCAGTAAATTCATCACTTCCAAGCACAAGGTCTCTCCTCTCCCCTCCCCTGTGCTGCTGCGTGCATGTCTGCACCTCTATGTATCAAAGAGAAGTGAGAAAGTCAAAGCACTCACTCCGCAGCAAAATCTGAGGACCAAAATGCCCCTAGAAGTACACTGCACAGAAAAAAAGAACTACTTAACTTCAAGCAATCTCAGTCAACTAAGGGGCAGCTTTAAGCTTACACTTTAAAGGGGTAGCCCTAGAAAACTCCTTCCAGTACTGAAGTACTGCAAGAAGTAACAAGAGCTAAGCAAACTGTTGATGGTCAATAAACTGTCTGTTCAATCATAGTGTCTCATTTCTATTTATATATGTGGTGAATGCGGAAGATGCAACATGTGGGTGTGGAGTTGTTGGAGGATGTCTTTCACAGAGCTGGCGCACACACACACACACACACACGCACACACACACACACACACACACACACACACACACACACTTTCTCATCATTTGGTGATACTGTTTATGTTAACAAGTGATTGGACAACACCAGCCATCTACTATCATACCAAGATGCCACTAGCTAATCAGGCGTGAGACACAGTTAATAAGACAGGCCATTTCAGAGCATGGGGCCATTTGCTCAGTGATGTGTACAGACAAACAGTGTTGCTGTGTGTCGTCCAGTCTAAATTACAGCTCAGTATTCAGGACATTAGTCTGAGCCTACAGGTGCATATTACCAGGCTTGATGTGGTTGTCATTACACACCACGGCACCTTGTGTGCTACAGCAGAGCCTCTCGGGAGTGCATTTTGTCCGCGAAAACAAGAGGCCCAGACTGTTGCGGGATATTGAAATTCTGGGCTTTCATTTTCCTGCCTCCCCTTTTTTTTCTGGATGACCTCAACTGTACCTAACAGTCCATTTAGCGCCTGGGGAAAACAGAAGAGGTGGTGTGAGCCTTGTATGCCAGCTGTCTGTAGTGCCACGCTGTTTGCCAGAAAGCCCAGCGGGTGTCCACAGCCCCCGTAAGCAGCCTGCCGGTCTGCTGAAGTGTAGCTGGGAGAACAATATGTGCTATAAGCACAGCACAGAGGAGTCCTGATCAGGTATAAGGCAGGCTTGGCTAAGCACAGCGATGCTATGAAGCTGTAGTGACAAACTTGGATAACAAGGAGGACATGCTTTCCTTTTTTTCCCACTGTGCTTCAAAAGACTATTTGCAGCATTTCAAATGAGGTACATCAATGTTTATTTTGCTATTGATTTCTAATAAAGCAACGGGGCCATTGCTAAGCACTCTGTCAGCCTCAAACAGCCTCTTTTCTGCACTTTAAAATAGCCGTATGGATTTGGGAGGAAAATCAAGACTGAAGAAAATCATGAATGGAGCATCTTTGAAGTCACTCGTTGAGACAACAAGTGTTCAAGCCTCAACAACAAAATAGGTTGTTTTCATTTGCATAAGTAGGGAACTCAAGTTACATAACTTGAGTCATCTTGAGTCAAAAATTTGAGGACTTAAGTCTTGTTTGATGAGCACTGATAAAAGACTTGACCCTGACTTGGTATTTATGACTTGAGGATTGACTTTGAACTGAGACAGATGACTTAAAAGAACTTTTTTCAGTTAAATATTTTCATTTTTCTAGATATTGATTCGGTTTTTTTTTTTGGAAACATGATTGGGAATTTCTTGTGCAATGTCCACTAACCTGGCCATTGACTAGGATGTGGCAAAGCAGGAGATGCAAAAGCAACCAACAGCTATAATGCTGGGGGCTATAGTACAAAAACAACAAAATTTGTATTTAAAGTTTATGTTGTCGATGACAGCAGCATGCAAGGTCTGCACTGAAAAGTCTGACACAAAGTTCACCCAGAAATCACCATTCACATTTGGTAGGGGAGGGGATGCAGATGTCATAGTCACATGCTTTTAATGCCAAAACATCTGCCACAGCCTCCCTATAAAGCAGTCCAACTGCTTAAGTTAAAGTCTTTCTCAGATCAAAAATACAACAAATTCTCATACAATGGTTCTTATATCTACCAAAAATGCACATAGAACGGTTCATATGAGATCTCACAAATTAGCACCCCATGACTGATGTTGTGTACTTAACTAGTTACGAAGGTTAGGTGTAGGCAAGTAAAGTTACTTTGATTAGGTTAAATAACTTAAACTAAGTTAAATAACACAAACTTCACTTGGTTTTGTATGGTTCTAAGCACCTGTCATGTGGGTCAAAGTCCTGTGTTTGTTTGACCCAAACAACACCCCAACCTTCCACCTTATACAGACTTTCAGTCTTGATGCAACTTCTTTCTTTACTCCCATCAGCACGCTGGTCATGTGATCACAGCCTTAATGATAACTTTAGTTATACATAAATTACTGGTTCATAATTACATGAGTTTTATATAAACTATGTTGCATTACTTTTTGTAGATTTTTGTACGCACAGTACATGAGAACAGCATGAAAAATGTGTTGCAAGACGGTGTTAACATAGCTACAAAAAATAATAATTGGAAAAGTACTTCACCAATACTTCATGTCTTTCCAAACATAAACACTTTAAATGTGTTTGATGACCTAATAAACACAAACAGGACTAAAAACATACATGACCTCTATGGCAGAGGAAAAAACTGTTCATTTCTGTTGGCAAGCAAACTGTCTTCCACAACCAGGTAGCCCACACACTATGAGTGACACCTGGGACATATCCCAGCATGCATCTGGCCCTTAGGGCCCCCGCGGTGAGCTGCCATTACCATATCAAAGGCCATTTGCTGTGTCTCGACCAGAGAGAAAAAGAAGAGCCAGCACTTCAACAGCCTCTCGATTCAATTTTTCACATGGAGCCATTTGAATATCTATGGACGGAGATGCAGATGGATGCATGAGTGTATGAACACAAACACACACACACGTACACACACATAAATGTATACACACTCAGGTGCACTCTCACGCTCACACATGCAGGTAATACTCTGTGTATGTATACAGGCTCGCACGCCTACCATTGTTCTGATCTTCTATGATTTATTTTCCTCTTTGTGATGAAAATTACAGGTAGAACAGGGCACTGTGGTGAACAGACAACCTTGATCCAGTGTGTGAGTCTGTGTGTGTCTGCTTCATGAATATTCTCTTTCAAATCCTGCACTGTTTTCAGGCACCTGGGCCGGCAGCACACAACAATAGTGTGTCATTACGAGGGATGCTATCACTCTGCTCTCCTCCAACCACAGAAACCAAAGATAGGAATATATTCTCGGTAAAATCATTGTGAAAGCTGTTCTTTGTTGTTGGGTGGGTGGAGCAGGACATAAGGTTTTACCTGACAAAATCTGAAATGAGGAGGAACTCTAAAACCCCAGATTATCTGTTGTGGATACGGATTATGTGGAGATTACATTCCTCCACCGTGCATTGGATAATGTGACAAAAGCACAAATTGGACAGGCGGTTTTTATCACTTTGTTGCATGAAAAGATTAGCTAACAGTAATGTTTAAACAAGTTAAACAGTATGAGTTAAGGCTGAGATTAAATGCAACTAGAGCAGCATTGGGATTGGGCAGTTGAAGCATCTGATGTAAGATACTGTAGTCATGGATAAAATATGGTCATATAGCACCATTTTCAAAACTATTTGTATCTTTCCAGTGCATAGACAGCACTGTTTTATGAAAAGCAGCAGTCAAATACTTAAAGGGTTTGATCATCAACCATCCTACTACAATGCAACAGATAGACACGAAAAGATCCCAAAATAATGCAACAAAATAGGCCCCATCAGTATGGTTAACCTTGATTCAGTTTAAGCACCTAAAACAACATGGTTAAGGTTAGTCAAGAATCTTACAAATGCTAACTCTTATTAGAAGACAGAGCATAATTTGTAGTATCCTGTGTCCTGATACCAGACTTAACAGTGTGTAAAAGAGTATTCCAAAAATTTAGCAATGTACTTTCAGTATTTTGGGGGACTTAAAAGGTTCAAAAAGTTGCAGTTTAAACTGAGAAATTGCGATTCTGGCTGTTGTATGACAATGTTAGATCCTCCCTGTACGGTAACCACTTACGTTTTCCAAATTCGGAGCCCTAAGTTTGTTACTCCTTTTGTAAAAATGGTTTAACCTCCAAGCAGCAAAAGCTGATGAGTTCACTCAGAGAAATCAGCTGCTGTAATTTTGAAAACTTGAATCAATCTGAAGCAACAAGCAAATCTGAGCCTGCGTAAATGTGAGTTTTCATGCCTGCCTGCCTGTATTCTTGTGTATTGAGTGTGTTAAGTGGTGATGGAAAGGGCCATCTACTATTGTTTTTTTCTTTTTGTTTCATTAGCTCCTACCCTCCTCCCTGCCTCCCTCTATTTGTGAAATCGCTCTCTCAGACGGACAGATTGGAAGCGCCTTGATTTGCGGTGAACAAAACGAGCTGGCTGGGGTGGAGGGGGATTAGTGCCACTCCAGGACAATTATAATCTGGTTGCTGCCACGGCAACCTTATCTCCTACCTCCTTCCCAACACACACACACGTTCTCTTAATTGGACGCAAGTCTCAGTGTGGAAACAACAGTGCCGAGTTCTCTGCGGTCCTCGATGAGGCCTTGTTCAATCGTGAAGCCGCGTGAGGTAACAGCGGTCAGACTGGAGGAAAATGGAGAGAGCCTGAACTCATTAAACGAGCAGCAGCGTGCCGTACGAACCTTTATATAACTACTTAAATGAGGATGTTTGAGATTTTAATGAAGGCTTGTAATCCATCAAAGCCACTGAACAGTCATTGTGTGAGCAATGAAATTTACAAAAAGCATGTTTATCTCCTGATCCAACAGTCTGGGCCAGAGATGAAATGTGAATCATTTTGTGTCATTGGAGTATAAACTCAGAACTCTGGTTCTCCTATTAAAAAGCCTATGGTATTTTCCCATTGGATTTTGGATCATTGCAGAAAATAAGCTCTGTGGTAAACAAACGTTAATGATACTTATACTTTTTGTTCAGCAAGATAATCTTCACAAATGAACACCGTTTTCAGGATTTTTGAAGCCTAAATATAACCGCCAGAAGTAAAAAGGTATTGCTGGACTAAAACAAACTACACTCGGGTCGTGTCCTCACCACAACGAGGCTGTAAAGCCATGTTTGGCGTGGTTCTGGGTGATAACAATGTGCAGTCTAATTTAGCCACTTGATAGCAAACAAATAAAAGCTTCAATGTTTGTGAGTGGGGTATTTACTGACTAAGTTTATGCAACAGAACAAAATGTTAAAGTCTCTTCAGCTTGTGCTAACTACAGACCTTATTTAAGGCTTCTAAACCAAAAACCCATTGACGCAGGAACAGCAGGTGCTGGAACACTAACAGACTTGAGGGTTTTAGGACTCATTACTGGTGTTCTCTGTTTATCAAACAGCTTAAGTTACTTTTCATAGTACAGTTTTTCATCCCCTTGCTCCCCTTGTTCAGTGAAAACCTTGTTTCTCAAAATGTGGTGATTTTAAATGTTTGTGATAGACTAAAGGAACTGTTCCTTTATGTGTTGAGAATATTCCACTACCTCTTAAGCTTAATGAAATATTTCAAAACCCCTCTTAGATTGTTTGAAACAGGTCTGTTTTTCTAAAGTCATAAAACGATATACATGGTTTTCAAAGGACATATGATAATCTTATAGACTATGATGTATTGCTGAAGATTAAACTACACAACAGTATATAAAGGAGTAATTAAAAAAATAAAAATAAAAATTAGCACCTTAAACATCTACAAAAGTTTAATTTACTATAGATGAGCATTTTCACAATGTGGTATCAGTACTTTTCCTGAAGTGAAAATCTGAATAATTCTTCCACCACTTTATATCAATAGTATTAATTGACTGTTAAAACCTTTTCAAAACTAAAACTCCAGTGATTCTTAAACCGAGAGTATCTCTTCGACAAGTTTGGACTAAAACTGTTTTCAGATATCCTGCTAACAAACTGACATGTACCGGCTCTCGTATTCATTCAAGTGTTGCCTTTATTTTGTAAATTGCCTGCACTAAGAGTTAGAAAAGTAGATATTTCCTCAAAACACATGGCATCAATATGCTTACTGAAGCTTCAGTGCATTTGCTGTCCTGAATTCCAAAGAACAAAAAAGCAGCCATGTGACCAGGTGAATTACTGCCTCAATTTCTCAGAAACCCCGATACATGAGGAATTTGGAAGTGTGGTCACGAATCATGAATTACCTGCGAAGAATGAACAGCAGGAGATGTGCTGATTCACTCGCAGACAATTGGACTGGACACGAAGGCTGCTGAGGGACAACGCTTTGGCTGCTGAAGGGACTGAACCTGGGAGACACTGGTTCCTTATTCTATCAACAGTACTGACATGATGGTTTATACTCAAAGGGAAAAAAACCTTGAAATGAATCTAAATTAAACACAACTAGAATGTAAAAGTGCTGCCATCAGGATGTCAGTGAGCCTTTTGAAGACTGCCGTTACTTTACTTTGAAGGATATTGAGGGCCTGTTAAGTTTTCTAGCATCTTTTCGGCTTACTGATAAGGAACGGTTAAGTTTTCCAACAGGTATTTACAATGTGATAACAGCATTCTGCAGGAGTAGCCTCCTAACCAATATCAGTAATGCTAATAACCACTATAACGTCTAATTAATAGAGTGCTAACATTTGAACCAAGTGGTTTATTGAGGGTGATGGGTTTTCACCAAAGTATTAGTACCAAGTACCAAGTATTTTCAATTAAGTGTCAGTTCCTCGACATTTTTGTGTCTGCCTGCAATTCTCAACAGGGATGGTTTCTCAGACATTTTAAGCTACTTTGTTTCTCTTTCGTTTTTCCATTTTACAATGAAGTGTCAAGAGGGTGAAAAGATTACAAGAGACAGAAATAAAATAAATGGACTGAGCCACTTATTGTGCAGTGATTTAAGTCACTGCTTGTAACTGTGCTTAGGTACATACTCCAACATATTCTTTCTGTGTAAATCCTGCTCACCCATTGCACTTCACATGCTGAATTGTCAGGTGCATAAACTTTTACAGCCCCACAATAATTTATCTGCTGTTTCACTGATCGACTGTTTTGTCTTTATTGGTTTTACTGCCATGCTAGTCTTCCCTCTTACTTGTGCCGTTGCAACTACCCACCAGGGATCAATACATTTTCATGATATCTTCATTTAAAACAGGCACATGCATATGTGCAGGCATCAATGAGAATTTCTCTGCCTGCCAAAAAAAGCCAACGCTCAGACCTGCAGGCCTGTTCAAAAAGCCCTCACAGAGTCGAGCTGGAAAACACGTCAGCGGGAAAACAAATCACCTCCCTTGCACTGTTGAGGAACTAACTTTTTTTTTGTAGTTTCAAGCCGTCAGCTGTGATGTAGTATGCTAATATTCTTATTTTACAGTGTATGATAAAACTATAATAAACACTGTATGGGGTGATGATGGATGTTTTGTTGCAGGTTGTGACTCTCTTGCTATTCCTCTGTCTGGCAGCCTGTGATGGAGGGGTTTTCTCTGCTTCTCCCCCTCTCTCTCTCCCTTACAACAGAGCTTCGATTGGCCATAATTGGCTGCTGTTTGCAGTTAGGTATTGATCACCTCTATAGACCTCCATTCCACCCCTCCGCCTCCACCTTCCCAACCTCTCTCTCCCCCTATTCTCCTGAACCCCCCACCCCACCCGCCCCCATTTTCCAACCGTTTCTCTCCCAGACCTCGCTGCTGCCACTTTGATAAGCATGGTGAATGGCGTGCCGTCATCGGTGCAGACTAACTCTTGAATCAATAGGCGAGTGCAGACGCTCAGCAGTCTATTTATCGCAGAGATGGTGGAGAATAGCAATGCTAAGAGATGAAAACCAAGAGGGAGAAAGGCTGAGAGAAGAGGCGAGAGGTGGGAGGGAGGGAGAAAGTGCCAAAAATCAGAAATGTTGTTGAGATTCTTTTTTCCTGAAATGCTGCTTACTTAAAGTATACATTTAAAAGAACGGAAAAGAGTCGAATGACATTTGGTTCCTCAGAATGTAAAAGAAAGTGTATTTTAGATTTTATTAACATTGTATCTTTCTAAACATAATTAAAATGACAATTGATAGAAATCAACAAAGATGCATAGGTTTTTTTGTTTGTTTTTGAAAGCTTGAATGGCACTATAATTTTTTTTTTTCTGTGCTAGGCTTCATATTTGGACATGGACACACATGAACATACTTTTTGTGTACTTTTGGTATGCTGCTACTTCAAATTGATTGGAATGGGTTCCGTTAATCCAATGAAGGAACATATGAAAGCTTAGAATGATATTCAAAAGAATACGGTGTTTGTCCTGTTTCAGCCATAGAATGTACGTTGCTGCCATGATGTCATCGATTTGTGGACTGCCGTTTTAAAGCCTCGCGTTCTCCATGTTGGCTGTCGCTGTTTTGATTTTGGCCATAATAAAATGTAAATGGTTGGGTGGCATAAAAACTGGGGCTGTCAGTATTAATGCCTTAATCGCGAGGCCATTAGGGCCTTTTTTTGCATTATTCACTGGTTAATCACTGTCTTTAAGGGGCTGTATCAGGCTGAGTTTTAAAGCTAGAGTGATGATACTGGTATGGAACTAGAAGATCTGAGGAATCCAGTGGTACCATGTCATGCTATCTTCTCAAGCAAGGGGCTTAATATTGCTCCAAAGTTAGACTAAATTTTGGCGATGGAAAAACAGCATAGCCATTTTGGAGGGGTCCCTTGACCTCTGACCTCTAGATATTGAAATGAAAATGGGTTCTGTGGGTACCCATGAGTGTCCTCTTTACAGACATGCCCACTTTATGCTAGACCCATGCTGTCTCTTTCTGTCATTTGATTCCTAACCAAAACAATTTGATAAGTGTTGCTTTACCTTGTCAATATGAACTTCAAAACTGTTTTGAAATGTAAAATAATAAAACTGAACATGATTAAAAAATGTGATTAATCATAATTTTAATAAACTGTTTGGCAGCTCTAATAAAAAATCATTCCCTGCACAGTTTTTATTAATGTTGAAATAAGCTATCGAGACCAAAACCTTTTTTTTGTATCAGGCTGTTAGCAGGCTGTTCATGTCTGTTGTGAAGTTAGTCATTTTAACATGTGGGTCTCTGGGTTGGGTCAGCCTCAAGTGGCCATTCGATGTATTGCAGTTTTTGGCAATGCATTGGCTTCACTTTTAAGCCTCGGATGTTGGCGCCAGGTTTCAACATGACAATGCCACTGTGCACAATGCCAAAAAGCTCCAAAAAGAAATAATTTTCTGAGTTTATTGTGGAAACATTTCACTGGTCTACATAGAGCTCTGACTTCAACTCTGCCCAACACTTTTATGATGAACTGGAACACAGGCTGAGAGCCAGACCTCATCACCCAACATCAGTGTTAGACCTCTCTGACTGAATGGAAGCAAATCCCTTCAGCCAGTTTCCCGAAGTGTAGAGGCTGCTATCCAGTAGCATTAGATTAATGCCCATGATAAGGGCTGTCCACATACTTTTGGCCCTTTTGTGTAGGGTGAATCTGTGTCAAGTTATAATTTGTACGTTTCATTTAAAAGTAGAGATGCACGATAACATCTGTATCGGCAGATATTGGCTTTAAAATGAAGAATAGGAATCAGCCAACATAATGATTTCTGCCTATATCACAAATAGATATATTTTTTATTATTAAAAAGGTGGACATGTACAAAAACATCAACCCTACATTTTTTATTTTAGTCTGCACAATGAATGAATATTACATACACTGAAAAGCACTATATTGCTACAGAGGAGACCTGATGATCACTAAAATTAGGTGGGGAAAAAAGGGGATATAATGATACCAGTAACGGCCAAATAAGTTGTTTTTATATCGGCATATCGGATATTGGCAAAAAATCGTGCATCCCTATTTAAACGTGAAAAGAAAAGTGTACTCACATCAGTGACCCCGGCCTCCAGGATCTTGACCTTGGCCTCTTTCTCCAAAGCCTCTTTCTGCTGAACTACAGGAAGAGAGGGAACAAAAAATAAAGGAGCTGATAAATGTCAAACAGATTTATTTACGATACAGATTATAATTTTTCCAGCCTGAGTGTGTTGAAACAAACAGCCTCACAAAAAAAGGTTTCTCAAACTAAATATGCCAAACAATAATTTGCACAAACCAAAACTTTCCACCACAACAGATATATTACAGAACTCTCACTCTTCATACAGTTTAAACAGGATAAACTTTTAAAAATTGATTAATCCCTGGTGCCCACAGTAGTGTAGTATGCATCCATGTGTGTACGGACGCTGCTATTAATCAAAGGTACAAACTCCACTGAAGCAGCTTTTAAACCGCGCTCGACTGATTCACAGAAAATCTATAACCTCCGTCTTCATCCTAAACTTTAAACACACATAATACAATATATACTGCAGAGCCAGAATCACACGAGTGTAAAACACAACCTTTAAACAGAGAAACTCACAATGACTAAACACATCCCGAGTATACAATGTTCTACCATCACGGGGTTAAAGGGACAGTTGGCAGGTGTAGTTTGCTCAAAAGAAAATAGTTCCTTCATGAAACTGCTCATAACAAGGTCTGTAGATTATTTTGAGTAACACGGCTATGATTTCTGGAAAGTGACATTGCTGTTGAGTTTTTAAATGTATTTTTTTGTGCTTTGAGCACCACAAGCCGAGTGCCATCTAGTCCCATTATATTCAAGAGAAGGCAGACACTTTTACAGCTAATATATCCAACACTGCAACTCACACCAAAACATTCTGGATTGATATAAAGCACGACAAGCGAGAGAAAAAGATGTATTTTTTAATTTTGGGTGATCTGTCCCTTTAAAAAGACAAATATATCTAAAAATGCACAGGTTTTGTTAAACTGGGTACGACTGGGTACATACTGTATTTTTAAATCATTTCCTATTTCATGAAAAAAAATCAGATAGTTACCTGCTAACATTTTTTTTTTTAGGTTGAACTGTCCCTTTAAGAGGCATAGCTCAGCCGTTTTTACTTTTTTTTTTTTTTTAAATATTCACATTATCATTAGATTCTTCAATACATTACTGTCTTCATTCCACATTAAAGCAGCTTAGCACTTCAGAGGCCCCAAGAGGCAGCAGGAGAGTCTTAATCTTGTTGATTTATAACTTAACGTGTAGAGAAGATTTTTCATCAGTGACCACACCGCCATAAAGATGTTTCATCTGATGTATTTACAGATGCCTTTACTTTTAGTTATTTTAAATCAATCACAGTCTCAGTTTTTTTCTCCAGTTTGTGATGTGCTGAGAGGGCAGAAGGTCAAAATCATATCGTACAGTTGGTGAGTGGTCATATTGGCTGAGTTGGATTTATACACTTTCATGAAGCTTTGGTGAAAATCCTCTTTTCTCTCTTCACATATTTCTAAATTCACCTCACTACAACTATCCTTTAAACTGATGTCAGAGTTTAGCTTTGACTGAAATTTGGATTTTAGTGGAAGGTGGTGATGTCATTGAGGTTATCACGAGTGCTTCCCAGACACCAACGTTTGCTGAATTAGGCCAACAACACCTCCACAGGCTCGGCAATAAATTCTGCCGCTCCAGAACCAAATGAGCTATTACTGTAGCATATCTTCACTTTATGAAATATGAATTCTTAGCCTGACCTGCCGCCAGGCAAATATTACAACAAATTTCCACGCAAATAGAATTAAACCCTGCACAAAGCTCTCTTTTTTTCATCGCCTTACAGGGGGAACAAATGGAGAGCTACAATTGAAATTCACGGCAGAGCACATATTAAAGCCAGAACAAAATGTTATGAGGAAAAAAAAAAAGAAAGGATACATAATTACATTCACTTTACTTTGCATCTGAATACACCGGTGTGGAGACAGAGAGCGAGTCTCCTTTGTTGACACACCAGGCAGATGAAGGATATGCAAATAGCGGGCCTTGACTCAACCGTAGTCCTCTAAATTCAGCTTTTATAATCAGTCTTTCAATCTGTCGGAGCATGATTCTCTAGTGTTGCCATGAGTTGTGTAACCACAGACCTTGACCTTAAACTCCATTGTCTAAATGAGTCGCTCTTTACAGTAAAAACCACATCATTGACCTATGGACCAATAAATACTCTGTTAGCACTTATATCACTCTCATACCTAAAAATAACACTTCAAGTACAGACAGTAAAGTGTTCCACGTTTTGGTAACTGATTGGTGCCTTTAAGTGCATCACATGATGGAAGGTATTCATAAAGTATGAAATATACTCATCTAGGTTACATCTACTGTAATAAAACCACTGCGAACTGTTTCTAATGCAGAAGCGGTAGACTGTTTGGCGTCCAGGCACCAGACAGAGACGTATGAACACCTTGTCGGCGGTAGCCAAGTGGGCCGACATGTCTTAATAACACTGTCAGCAGGTAGCGAGTGCAGGCTGAGCTCCCTTCAGTGAGAAATAGAAGCTGAAGTGGCTGAATTGGTTTGTCAGTGTCGCCTCTTCTTGTGCTCACTGAGGAGCATCTAAATGGACTTCTGGTTCAGTGTTACACATGTCTGATGGAGACGTCGGTTGCTCCTTGTTTGGGTTCTGTCGTCTCAGGTGTTTTCCATCACTTGTCAGTTGTTGTGACATCGCTAAATGGGTAGTGGTCAGAGGTGCAGTATGCGTGGATGGTTCAGGCCACAGAGAGCAGTGCAGCTGTTGGATGTGATAACCTGTTGATTTACTTTTGGTAGCTGCATTAATTCATTGTCTGTTACTTGCGAGAACACCACTTCTTGCAGTTTTTAAACCCTTTGAAACCTGAGAAAATTGGCCTGGTGTCTTTCAAAAACATGGGGAGAAGTCAAGAAGCAACTTAAGTCATGGCCCAAAAAAAGAGCAAAAATTTGTGAAAAAGTTACAAGAAGATAAGCAAAAAATGTCCTAAAAGTGCTGACAAAATGCATAAGTATTTATTTTACTACATTACATTTTTAAAATAATAGATAGCTTTTTTGGATATTTTCCCTATTTTTGAATTGTTTTCTAATAATTCTCCCCTCTTTATAAAACATTTTTTAATATATTGTTTTTTGTCACCTTTTACTTATTTCTTACAATTTGTAGGAAATTTCTTTCCAAGTTGGTCAGTTGCTTTCCCCCCAGCTTTTGAAAAGAAATCAAACCAATCTGCTCAGGTTTACAAGGGTTAAATAGCTTGTGAATGGTGTCTAAACGCAGCACAAGAAACCCAAAGTTGATCCAGGTTTCAAAGGGTTAAAGACTGTAGCCACATGACTCTGGGTCCAGACCTTTGAATTAGCCCACTCCACTGAGTTGATTCATTAGTCTGGCAACATGACAAGAAACAAACAGTGGTTTCGGTTAAAAAGCAATCAATCCAAAGAGCGCCTTGACTGCTGTCAAACAGCGGTATGCCAAAACCGAGGAGTTGTAATGCCGCATTCTATTTAGCTCAGAAGTCAGACGATTGAACTGGGAATGACATCATATCCATGTTGATCACTTTTCAGTAAAAACAGTTGGAAAAACAAGGTGCTGTTAGGAATACCACTTCAAGCCAGGTTAGCATTGTTCTTCCAATTTTCTGATTTGGAAATTCAACTTGTCTCTTAATATCGTATAGGTAGTTTGTTTTAACCCAACTCTACTCTTAAAACCCAAGCAAAACCAGTATGTTGGCATGGCTACGCATCAGTGTGGGCCTTAAATGGCGTTAGACTCTGACAGACACATTGGTCAGTTTCCCCTCCCACATGGAAATTGGTTTAAGTTGTTGCAATTTCAGACTCAAGATGGAAACAGACTGTAATGAGTTGACAGTTCTGTCTGATATAAAGTAAACATGACTGTTCCTCGCTGCACTTTCTCCTGGTTACTTGAGGTTAACGCCACCTTCTCGTTTTGCTTACTTCTATTTGATTTAGTATTAAATAAAGCTAATTATGCCTCTTGAAATGAAAAAAAAAACACAAGAATAAGACTCTTTATTGGCACACAGAGAAGATATATTTCACCTCATTGAACATGAATCAAAGCTGGCGTAGAAGTAACCCAGCGATTTAGATGGACACTTGCTGGTGATTTTACTTTGCCCTTAAGGCTTGGTTACATTAGAGAAAAAGTTTGTGCGACATGTTCTGGAATAATGAAAAGTACTGACTGAACAGTGTCACTCGAGGATGGAGTTCAAAGTCGGCCGTCAGTGAGAGGTTGGAGATGAGACATTGTTTAAATGTGAAGGTAACAGCGCATATTTTCAGACAGTCTCTTCTGGAAGACACTCATAGTGTTGCATTCGGTTGTTCAGATGACAGAAATATTTGTGCCAAGAATGAAGAAAAGAGTTAGAGAGAGAAGTTCAAACCCTGGCTCTTTTCTCACCTCCACACAGCTGGCCAATCATGGCGTGAAGTGGGTGTGAATGTTGGATCGTCGGCTTTTGAAAGTTACCAAAATGGTCGGACACAGACCCTCTTAATGCAATATCAGAGAGCTGTGGGAGGGAGGGGGTTTCAGAGGCTTTTCGATGATCCGACCAGTACTCCTGAGTGAGTATACTGGCCCCTTTAGCATGGTCTCTAGCAGTCAGTGGCTACAGGGAGCCTTTTAGACTGAGATTTTCCAACATGGTGGTAAATACTGTCACAATAAATAATTCAAAGCAGTATAACAGAAAAATCTGGAACTAGCCATTTCAGTATTGTATGTGCCTCATGAGGCAAAAGACAAAACTCTGTAAATCTGGCAAATTGATCTGACTTAAAATAATCTTGGAAACTCATTGCCTTGAAAAGTAAAGTTAATATAACAAATAATCTTAATTCATGTTTACTTTATATCTAAGTGTTAAGTTTACAACAAATTTAGCTGTAACTACCTAAGTTTGTAAAGTTGCTGCAGCTTAAAAATGTGTGATTACCTTGCTCTTTCCAAGTGTTAGCAACTTCAGTAAACAAAGTTAGTCTGACTTAACATGATCGTCACAAAGATGATTTTGATGAAATTAAGAGATCTGTGAGTTCTGTTTTCCTAATATGTTTAAGAAATTTACAAATATAATGGACGATTTTGCAACAGGCAGAATACAGACAGTAAACTTTGTTTACTGAAGTTGCTAAAACTTTGAAAGATTGGTTTAATTAAACTTGTCATTTTTAAGTTGTAACTACTTCACAAAATTAAGTAAAAATAACTTAAATTTAAGTAAACTTAACAATTGGATATAAAGGGAAAAGAAATTAAAAGTAATAGTTATTTTTACTCTCTTAAAGGTGGCTTTGATTTTCTTTAAAATCTAAAATCAACTTGGCAGATTTGACTGTGAATTGAGGAGGACAATTTTAAGGTAATGTTGTGGTGCTTGCCAGAAGTGCAGACCTGTTTTTTTTTTTTGTTTTTGTTTTTTTTTTTGCCATAAATCACTTCCTTATCTTCAAAGTTTAATTATGGAAAAGATAAGGAGGATGTGGCAATGAGTGGTTTGTTTAGAAGTTAGTTTTTCACACTCTGGAGCCAGAAGCTCTGGCCTCTAGAATAAAATAATGAATGCAGCTTTAACTTTCTTTTATTTCACAGATAAAATCTGTTTTATTTGTTTCAATCTGATGCTGTCAATTCTTTTGTTGGTGCCATTTCTTTCAAACTGCGGCTATTGTCATTTACTTTGAATAAAAGTTGCAGTGGTGCCAATGGATCGATTTTCTCGAAAACGTTTTAAAGGATTAATTAAGTTGAAATGAAACACAGGCAGAGATGGTAAACAGCAGGCATCTTTGGGACCAGACTCAGTGAAACAAGTAAAGACTCTGTTGCCTAAAGTGCCTTTGGTAATTGGTGAGGCAAAACCTATTTGAGTTGCATCTGCAGGAAAGCCTAATTGACAGCTTCACACACACGCGCAGAAACACCTACATACACACACACACACACATTTAATTCCTGATACAGAATCAGAGTAAAAAGCCTGATTTACCCAAACACAAACAAACATGAAAGCGCTCGACTTGATTTACGTTGGGAGGGAATCAGACAACTCTGCGGCAACACGGGCACCCGTCTGGTTCCCCGGAGTGACTTGCCATGCGGCCAGCAAGCGTGACTACATCACAGGCGGAGAGCTCCCTCTAATTAGCCAACAAGTCTTTGGACCCCCCCAACACCGCGGCACTGCGGTCCTACTCCCAAATGTAGCCAAGAGCTACCCGGACCATCTATTCCTCTCCTCTCCTGCAGACTACAAATGAGTCCAAGTCGGATGAGAGCACTGCTCGTGAGCAGGCGAGCCGAGGTGCCTCATTTGTACCCCAGCGAGCTTTCGCTCCAAAACCCAAATTGGAGCCATTTTTAAGAAGCGGCTGGGTGTCATGATCAGACCGACTGGTGACTTTTCTTTAGCCTGGCTGACAGTGCGGTCTGAAAATAAGCCGTAATGTGACAAAATGGGAATGAAGCAGCGACGGACTACAGACTGAGAGCGAGTTGAAGGGAAATGATCTATACTCAAATTATTCTCTTTTTTCCCCCCATTTCAAGAATATTCCATCTTCCATTGTAGCTCTCAGATACATTTGGACTACGGGGGAAAAATTGGGCCTGAAGGAAGAAACGAGGACCAAATCTCATTTCTACAAAGGGGGCCCCTTTATTTTCCCTCCAAAACACACAGAGGCGCTTCATTTGTCACCCGGGCCGCCCCTGTCCTGAATTTTGCTTTATGTTAACTCAATGTATCTGAGGCGCCTGGAGGGAAACACAGCAAGTGCCAGGGATTCAGAAATGCTTCATTTTTCACTGTTGACAAAAGGGAAAGGCTGGGGCTGGCTCCACGAGTCCTGGACCAACAGAATAGATGCTTTCGCGGCACTGAGGGGTCGTTATTTCAACCACTAACCACACCCACCCACCCAACCTCCATACCTCTCACTCACCCTCGCGGGTACATTTCAGGAGTCGTATAATGAGAAGAAAACAACAGCCATCCTTCAAAACCAAAGGCAGGCAGAACGGCGCAGCACCATCACTGCAGTGACACAGTACAGGGATGTAATCACATTAGTTGATCACGAGAGCCACGATCCCTGGGCAAATTGAAATATATCACTGGCTGTTTTTTTCTGTGCCCCTGCAAGATCTGGTCTGATGCTCTCGACCATCACTGAATGTCTTCCAAATAATAAAAAAAGCCAACAGAAAAAAAACTGTTGCAGCTAATAAAAAAAGGCAGCAGGAAAAATGTTGCATGTAATACAAAAAAAGCTATAAGGAGAACAGATCATAAAGCCAGGAGAAGTTTAGAAGTTTAGCCATTTGTTTAAACCAGTAAACTTATTCCAGATAAAAAAAAAGTCATCAGAGGGAGTTTTGTGCCTACATGAGATTTGCGTATTTGATATATATATATATATATATATATATATATATATATATATATATACAGGGAAAGATGTTTTTTTCTTTTTAAGATAAAAAAAGAAAAAGGAATTTGTATCAGTATCAGTAAAAGAAATGTAATATATATTCAGAAAATATAAGTATTAAATATGAGACCAGACAGTTACTTGTAAAGGAGCAGGTGGAAACTAAATTGTCCGACAAAGCTGTATATTTTCTACAGGTTCACTTTAGACAAAATGATGTCAACACCTCTTTTAAAGGAACATATGTAGTCACACCTGCAGCTGCAAACTTCTGTTGTCTTGGGTGCAGATTTGTATTTTCAGCTATAAAAGAGGCGATAAACACTTTAAAAAATATATATATGCAATATATGTGTGCACATTATTCATATCAAACGGCAAACAGACATTTTATTGAAAACTTGCAGAGCTCTGAAGAAACATGTGCACCCAAACTACAGGGACCAAAGCCAAACAAGAAAATATAAATGAGTAACAAGATGATCAGTCTAGAAAATTATGATAACACATGAGAAAAAACTGCATTAACACAAAAAAATATAAATTCAGGAATATCTACACTCTTTCTAAACAGCTGCATTATTTTAAGCAGCATAACCAAAAAAAGAGCAGACTTTTCCCTCCTAAAGCACAGACATTTCAAACATTTTGTAAATGACCTCTTCATCTCATAATCAACGCCACGAGTCATGAGTATTTCTGTCAAAACAGATTTGCCCGCCAGTTTTTCAAAAGCGTCTTAATTAGATATGGTTTCGCTCTCACTTGCATTAATTTGATTTCCGATATCAACTTTTCAGCCTTCAATCTGTTCCTCGTTGATCCTGACTCCTCCACCCCGGGTGTTATTGCCTGCAGTAATCTAGGATGCAGTATGAACCGGCAGCAGTGGCTTGGGTTGTATTCATCTGTGTGTACGTGTGTGTGTGTGTGTGTGTGTGTGTCTGTGTGTGTGTTTGAGTGGGGGCTCCATGAAGACAATGCCATGTGTAATTAAATTCAAAAGCAGGGGGCCGAAATGGCATCCAGGGCCACCTGGGGGATGAGAGACCATTAAGAGAGGAGAGAAAGAGAGAGATGTGAAGAGAGTGAAAAGAGGAAGAGAGAGGGTGACAGACAGATGGGGGAGACAAAATGAGATGTGGGAGAAAAAGCTAAAGAGAGATAACAAAGGGGTGAGGGAGGAGGGGGAGAGGGTGAGGAAGAAAGAAAAAAGAGGGAGGAGAGAAAGAATTAAGATGTCGGAAGAGTAGAAATGGAAAATAGAAGAAGAGAGGAAGTAGGAAACATAAAGTATGACAAAAAAACTCAAAGTAAAGAAGTAAAGGGACCCTTAACAGAAATAAATAACAATGTAGTAAAAGGAGGGTCTGTTTTTTTTAATCAGAAAAAAGTTCAGAAAAATGCGATCAATACCTCAAGGCTGCGCTCCTGAGATAAATGTGAATATTTGCTTTATCAGACCAGTAAAAGTTTAGGTTTTGTTCTGTCTGATAAGACTCAAATGTAGACAAATGATTGCTCTCAACACTGATCACATATTTCATGAAAAGGAAACTGTGACAAAACTATGACCTCAACTTGCATTCACCATAGCCCGAATGTGCATAATAACAGCACATTATAATGCACCGCAGAGCTGACGGATCCCTGTACAGAATCACTGCATACAATAAGTTGAAATAAATGCAAACATACTGTACCGCCTAGTTACGTCTGTTAGGTCATATCTGTTCAGTCTTGCTCAATTTTAGGTACCTGAAGCATTGAACTGCAAAACTGCAAAAGAAATGTACCTGCATTTGTACAGTTTGTTTCCTTAAAAAAGAAAAACCTCAGGAAACAGTGAAAGTTTGTACTTATTTTCTTTGATTCCACTTTTCTTTAGGTCCTTAATAATGCAGCTTTTTTTTGACAGCTGTCATCAGGCTGCAAGTCCACCAGTCACATGAGACCCAAAGTTCCGAAACCATAAATGTTGAATGTGTCATTCTCTGAGGATGTTAGGGCTAACTTGTCAGCCAGAGTTTCCTACACATTTATCTATTTGTGGCAGCCCCCCATGATCAAAACATCTGACGCAAAATATAAATTCTATATTTTTGGAGCTGGATCATTCATTAGGAGTGCCACTGGAATATACAGATATATACCATGCGGTTATGCATTGCGCCACACTCTCGGAGCACAGCGCACACTCTGGGCACAGACGGAGCAGTAGAACGTCGGGTGCATTTGAAGTAAAACTTGAATGTTAATTTGTCTCTGCAGCAGCTCCTCTCATCTTTCACTCTTATCTGATCTGATCAGCTCTGACCTGATTGACAGATGAATTATCCACCCTGCAACTCAAACTCTACTGAAGGAGGAAAAAGAACTCATGAAGAGCTCCGCCCGCACTGCATTCACAGACTGGCAAAATTATCTGAGTTTAAAGAGGGGACCCAGAATGATAGAAAAGGGACATTCGTCCCAATGCAGTCATGTTTGTGTCCACCTGATAAACGTATGTCCGATAATCATTCTCCTTTTGACTTTAGTCTTTAGCCTCTAACTGTGACTGTCTGCTGTTTGGTGCTGAGCAAATAGAGGAAACGTTGATAAAATCAGTGAGACTGCATCATACAGTAAATGTGAGCTAAAAGAGGCTCAGCAGAGCTGCTGAGTTCAGTGTAGATTCTCTGTAGGTTCTTAATATGACTGATACCTTTTGATCCATTACTAATAAAGAACTTTGACTGGTGGAGCATTAAATTAACTTTATCCAATTCAAAATTCAAAAGCAAGATTTCTAGATAATAACTCAATAATATTTTCCTCCAAGATTTGCCTTCAAACATTATGAATAAAGCTCTTTCAACAGGGGATTTTTTTGTCTGATTAATTTGCAATATAATTTTTTAAACTGTTTGTTATGCCATGATAACTTTCACACAGCAAATATGTGGAAAAAAAGTGAAGTTATTTTATTCAATTTTTTTATTTAATGTTTTTTTTTTTAGATGTTTTGATGTCAATTATGCGCAAGAAGGTATTTTGCATTTTTTACTTCTTTTTATTTGGTCACACCTCCTGTATGCAAAGGCCTTGTCCCAAAAATGTAATAACTGCCAAGAATGTATTACTTTTTTCCCCTATTTTTAATTTAATAAAAGTCAATGTCTTAACTTACCAATACTGTCATGAAATGTATGATAACATAATAAGTTTTTTTTACCAATTAGGACAAAAATACAGTAGCCAGGATTGGGCAGATTTTGACCACCTATTTGAAAGATGCAATAGTTAGGGCAATTTTTTTGGAAGCCTGGTACTTGATAAGAAATTAAAGTTAGTGAAATAGGAATATTATTATGTTTTCTGCCTAATTATAACATTTGTTATGATTTTTTAAAATCCAGCCGATAATTACAAAACATATTACATTATGGGTAAACATTTATTAGATTGTTGACTTCTATTACATTAAAAACTGAAGGAAAAAAACCCTGTTATTGACAGTTATTACATTATTGGTAGTTATTACAATGCTGGCTGCTGCAGGCCTTTACAGTGAAAATATTACAGGATATTTTCTTCACAAAATGAGATCAGATTTTTCCTCCTACAGTTGCATCTCGCTATAAAGTTATCATCAGGGTTATCAAGTCCACACCTCCCATATTTAAGGTTGAACTATCCGGATAATATTACACAACGGCAGTGATGTTTTTTGCCTTGTTGTGTTGAACACTGCTCACCGCTTTAATTGATGACATTTAGCTCTTCGCTTCTGCTCCGTTAGATTCATTCACATTTTAAAAAGGCAGGTATTAAACACCTCTACTAGTTTACATAAACAATTCATTAAGCTGATATGACACTGGGGACCCCGGCAGGAAAACATATCCCCACCACCCACAACAATTAATGACCTTGCATCAACTGATGCCTCGCTGCACTGAGACAGGAAGCCCTGTTCCAGTAACAAGCATTCATTAGCAGATCACCGCTCACACTATGAAGTATAGCCCCACATAAATCAGAAAAACGAAAAACTCATCATGTGTTTTTACCCGGAGATTTTCCAACTAAAGCACTTGGGAAGTGTGTAAAGGAGGTTTTCTTTGTGAGAGGGAACTGTCATAAAAAACTAATATTCCCCAAGTGGAGGTGACCTTTGAGAAATTGAGTCTTGAGTCATAAAACCCAATACTCCACAAATGGAACTGACCTCTACTATGTGGGGGGGAAAAATGAAATAAAACTCTGTTCTGGCTTCAAAAATGTGATGACAAACTAGGTTTGTGCAAATTTTGCCTCCAGTCTGAGCTTTTTCTTTTTACCCTGCCACTCCAACTCTCCGTTTATTCACTTCACCTTACTTTCTCTTCACTCCTTTCCTTCTTCATATCTTAATTTGTCTCCACTATTCCTTCCTTGTCACCACTATAGTCTCTTCAGGTCTCCTCTCTTTCTGTCAACCAACTGAATCAATATGTGGTATGATTAGCCATTTTCAACACGTTCTCATCATGTTGCGGCGTTGTCAGTGGACTTCCACGTATTATGAGTTAGGTATCCTTCTGCATCTGCCGCTACCTTAATGTCAACATATGCACATGGTGGGATGACATGACATGTGGCGATATTTAGGAAACGACAGCACTTGGCAACCAACGCCAGAATGTCAACAAACACACATGCTGGCACAGATGGTAAGGTTTAGGCAGCACAGTCACGGATGGTTAGGTTGAGGGCAAGGAGGCACATGGGTAGGGGTGGAAAAAACATCACATTAGGACAGGCCGCAGACCCCAGACTTACACATCAAAGGTTTGTTGGACCTGTTCACCGCCCTTGCCTGTCCTATAGGTGCCCTTGCGCTCCTTATATTCCGTCGTTACCGACTATATTTCATCCTGACGCCGTCCTGCGGTGTTTCATGCACATGTGACAGGTCCTGTCCGGCTGTGTTTTCAAATGGCGCCGCCCGTGCGTGTATCATGTGGACGTGACAGGTGCCTCTGGTCGTCTGCTAGCCTATATTAACACCACGTCTTGCTCTATCCAGCTATGTTATCAACTGCGGTGTTTCATGCAAGAGCTGTCTTTTTGCATTTCACACTCATGCCAAAATCACTGACAAAGCTGCGCTATTTTTCGAGTTCAGAGTGAGAATATATGGGTATTTTCATGCACACAACTGTTGGAATAAGGATGACAAGGACAAGTTTGGTCAAATATTGGTAGGGACATCTCTGTCCTCCAAAAATACGCAAAAGGACATAGTGACAATTTGTAGATCCACATCCTTTACTGTTAACATTTGTTGTTTTTCACCATAACTAATATCTCTCCGTTAAGTAGGCTAATCCACTGATTTAGCATCACACTCCATGAACTCAATATCAGCAAAGCAGAACCACAGATATCTCCTGTTTTTATACAACACAATCTCCTTCCTTGTCAAAGTTTGGTGCTTATGTTATCCACAATGTATAGACTGGCAATAACTTGATGAGAGATTGTAGTAGTTTGGAGGAATTGGTCTGTCGCAGAGTTGCAAAAATTGTCAGAAAAACTGGCATTTAAAGTTTGATTATTTGAATTTGTAATCGTTAAATTATTCTTAAATCAGTTAGTTCCTGATTTTGAAAAAAAAGGCCAGGTTCTTGTAAAACTGATTGGGGTTTGGACAATATTTGACATTTTAGAACTCAGACTTGTTTTCTTGAACCTTTGAAACCTGAGCAAATTGGCTTTGTTTCTTTAAAAACCAAGAGAAGTAGGCCATGAGCAACAAAAGAAGGAATGACCCAAAAAAATAGCAAGAAACTAGAAACAAAAATTACCTACAAATTATTTTTTTGTTTAAAAAAAGGGGGGAAACATTTGTTTTAAAAGAGGGCAAACAAGTCTGGGAAAAAGTTCTTTAAAAAATAATAACATAATTTAATATATGTAATTATGATAATACATTTTTCCCTAGCTTTTTTTCTTTATCCCTTGACATTTTCCCCTAGATTTTTTCCCCTAGCTTTTAAAAACTAATAATTTTCTAAATCTACCAATTTCTTGCATTTGTGGAACATTTCCTACCAAGTTGCTTATTACCTTTGGTTCCATGTTTTTGAAAGAAATCGCACCAATTTGCTCAGGGTTCAAAGGTTTGAATACTTGTGAAAGGCATCTGAAAGAAGCAAAAGAAAAGTGGAGAAAAAAAAGGTTTGTAGAAAAAAATCACTGATTTATCAAAGTAAAGACTCAGTGGAAGTATTGTTTTGGAAATTGTACCAAAATTGGCCATTTTCAAATGATACTGAAGCCGACCTCTGCCTTCTGCTCCACTCTGTCCTCCTTTACCCCAATTATCCTTCTTCTTTCCCCGTCTCCTCCTCTCACATTCCACATTTCTCATCTCTTGCTTCCTCTCAACTTACTGTCCTCTTTCCTGTCTGTCTTCTTCACCATTCATAATCTTTCCTTATGCCACTCTTCTCCACTGCTCCCTTTCTCTTCCCTTCTCTCTTTTCCTCCATCCCATCTCTGTTCCCTCTTTTTCCCCATTTCCTCTTCGCTCACTTCTATCTTCTTGCCACCCATTTCTTATCCCCTTCCCTCCTTCTCTCTCCTCTCCTGAATCCTTCGTCCTCCATAGCAGAGAGTTTGTGGGGGGTGTTTATAGGGCTGATAAGTGGCAGATGACGATCGCTGGCGGGGCCGGAGATAAGGCTGCCAAAACTGGGGACGCCATCTATCAAACCTCCCACAGCCGAGCCAAGCATCAGCCAGCCGAGAAGTGAGGGAGGGAGGGAGGACGTGAAAAAGGTAACAGCTCTCCATCTTCAGACGCAGGAGGAACTCCCTGACAGGCCGGGCCGACATGCACCGGATAGTTTCTGTAAATAATGCTTAATGTTTGCTTTAGCGCCAGACGGCCGTTTACGGCATGAGGACGATACAGATTAGGTAAGACAATGCCTGCAAAATATAGCTTTAAATGGTTTAATCCATGTTTTTATATGAAGACAAAATAGAGTTGCTTTTTTGTGTTAACAACAACAGAAATTAAGGTGCTTGTTTTCCTGAGCCTTACTAGTCCCTGATCAGACTGACATGTATCTACATGTGTGGTGTTTTGCTATGTTGAAAGTTTTTGCTAGCCATTGTGTTACAGTATAGCAAAAATGTGAATGATGATCCAAAAATACAATCTGAGTGGCTGGACTGCAGGAATGCAGAGATACTGAAGATGTGGGTGACTCTGGTGGAAGTGAAAAGCTTAAAGGATTCAAGTTTTTATAATCAAATTCTTGAATACATCCAGAATATAAAGGAGCAGCAGCAGATGTCGACAGCCTCAATTCGTATCAGTTTAAAAAATATGATTGGTCACATGTCACCAAAGGAAGCAGCCTATGTGTTATGATAATGAAAATACATCATAATAAAATGAATGAACGGATTAGAGGTCAACTGAGAGTGGTTTTTAAAACCTTTTACTTTTTGAGAAGCTGGAGAACTGTTGAACTGAACATTTAAGTCAAAGGAATAAATGCCTAAATAAATAAATAAATCTGGACCTGAAACTAAGCGTAAAAAAATCTGAGTGGGAGTGATTTTTATTTTTTTGAACCATTGAGTTCCCTCTAAGTCAAACTGAGATTCTCAGGTGCACAGTGACATTACTTTGACTTTGTGAATGGAGCCTCCATGCAAAACGGTGATCAGAGATAAGCAGATTTTCTGTCACTTGTCTTTGAAATATGTTTTTCAATTACTTTTGTGCTTGGTATTTGGCAGGGCTGAAAAAAAGTAAAAATGGAATTTGAAACAAGATTCTTTGGAGTGGAGAAACTATGTTTGTTCAAAAAACACAAATTACTTTCTCCAAATTCCTAAAATTAAAAAAAAAAAACAAGACTCAAATACTAGTATATGGCTGGGCCATCTTTAAAACACACAAGGAATTTTAATTTAAAATGAGAGCTTTTTATTTGAAACAAAGGCTTTTAATTTGTAACAGGGAGTTTCTCCATTCACTCACTGACTTTTGCTCCACCGTTAATACCACAATGGCGGTGGACCTGCTGTTGTGGTCCAGCCAAAAAGTTAAAGTAAATGCGTGTTAAAATGAAGAAATAGAATGAGACACATTCTTACAGCATATGGGATCTTCTTTATCTGGAGCTGTAACCACTGATCAATCAACATATCCCTTCCTCTATCAGCTCCAATCAGTGTCGACTACTGGAGGCTGCGCAGCCATCGGCCACAATTGGAGCTCCACCAATTACAATAGTTTGTAAAACATCCTATTGGCGCTGCTTGATTGGCCAGCCAATAAATAGGTCGACCTTTACAAAGGATGTCAATAAAATGTATCAAAAACCTCCACTGACCATCTATCAATTTATAATCACCCAAGGAGTCATTGCTTTGTCAAATATGTTAAATCATCCCCCTACAATGATTTAATTTCCACTGAAAGAAGCATATTCAGCAAAACTTTGATAAAAAAGATTTGCATAACATATATACCATACAGATAAACAGTGGAGACATGGATGTTGCTGCAGCCTTGAGAGGTTTCTATGTATGTTTTTTTTTTTCATTGTGACCTTTGGAATTCATTGACATGTATTCAAACTGACGACAGCTGCTGTTCTCTCTAAAGGACAAAGCTACAAACTTTTAACGGGAACCCTATCCCCCTGCAGGAGCCTGAATATTTTCAGTACCACTTAAACGCTTGCTTTGTACTTCCAAAGGACTATAGACAAAATAATAAATTAAAGAAGGAATCAAACTACAGATGTCCATGAGCAAATGTCGCAGGATGCAGCTGATATGTAACATAGCAACAATAGGCAATGCGTGAGCAGACTGTCATGGGGAATGGTGAGATATCCCTTCAAAACCCATTAACACTCCTCCTCTGTTTGACATGGCCAGCTCTGATCTGCACACATGGGGGAAGCAACATGTAATATGTGGGTGTGAATCTCCACGAAAGTGTATGATGTCTGAATTGTGCAAGCATGTAATTATAGGTCCTTGTATACACGTGACACGCTGTAATGTAATGTAATTCTCACTGCTTTGATGACACACAGCAGCTTCCCTCTTCCTTTCACGTTTTATAGTTAGTTTTAGCTTGTCCCTTAGCTGTGCGGCCTACAGCTTTACTATTTCATCTCACTCACATCATTCTTACCACTTTCAGTCAGTCAGTCAGTCATTTTCTGTAACCGCTTGTCCTCGTAAGGGTTGCGGGGGGTGGGCTGAGCCAATCCCAGCTGTCATCGGGCGGAAGGCGGGGTACACCCTGGACAGTTCGCCAGACTATCACAGGGCCGACACATATAGACAGACAACCAAACACGCTCACAGTCACACCTGAGGGCAATTTAGAGTCACCAATCAACCTGAGCTGCATGTCTTTGGACTGTGGGAGGAAGCCGGAGAACCCACGCAGACACGGGGAGAACATGCAAACTCCGCACAGAAGGGCCCCCGCCTGGACCGAACCCCATTCCAACCGGGATTTGAACCAAGGACCCTCTGCGAGGCAACAGTGCTAACCACAAAGCCACCGTGCCGTCCTCTTACCACTTTCATGATGTCATTTTTGGTCACAGCAAGCAGCTGTTTTCATCAAATAAGCTGACAGAAACACTGTACACTACCTGCTCAGAAGCATACCTCAGACAGACACAGTGATAGAGTAGCTTGTAAACATAGTGGAGCTTTTAGCAGCTTTTCAGGGGTTGGTGGAGACCAAAAACAGAGCAAAAAAGAGAGTGACTATTCAACACATCCCAACTTGTCAAATACTGCTGCTTTGTCAGTGAACCTTCATGACTAAATATAAGATGCTAGGTACCCTCCTGCATCTGTTGTTGACATTGTGGGATGGCTTGTCAATTTACACTTGTTATATGCATTGTGTCTTTTCAAAATTCACAAGAAATATATAGTTTCTGCTTTTGACATGGTAAAAAACTTTGTTTTCATATTTATTTCCTTGTGTAACAAGGGCTAGGTTTTGGCAACAAAAATAGGTGGTTAGGTTAAAAAAAAAGCAACTTGTGGTTTGGCTCAAGATTCACACAAGAAACAAACAGCAGGCTTCTGGTGAAAGTCCAGGGTTTGTTAGAGACATCTACCTCCCCTCACACCACCCCTATAGAAACTTTTCAATTCTTTAAATATTACGGTAATGGCTGAATGCAGCATGGCGGTGTTACAAACTGCTGCCAGGTGCGTATTACACTGATGTGAAAGGTGCTTCTTTGCATCAGTGTCTGACGCTGACATCACTGACAAAGCGGCAGATTTGACAAGTTGGGAGTAAGAACGGGCTGGATTATTGGACATACAATCATAGGATGCCAGAAAAAAAATCTTAATGAATGGTAATATTTCTCTGTTACTGTCGTCCATTAGTAATATGATATAGCATCATCAAGGTGATGACATGTGTTCATAACTTGTGAACTTGCTGCCCCCCTGTGGCCAATAAATCAGCTATTTGCTGGTTTAAGAAACAGTGCAGCACAAAGGTAACTCTACCTTTTTTTTATTTTTATTTCATTATTGTTTGCACACTGATTGGATAAAAGAAATACAATTATTAATGATTAAGTTTTAGAGGTGTTGGTGGTGTATTTTTAAACTTTGGATAGAGCCAGGCTAGCTGTTTACTCTTGCTGTCAGTCTGTATGTCTTTATGAGCTACAAACAAAGCAACTATGCTTTATACCAAAAATGTTGAACTACTCCCTTAATAAACTTTTTTTTTTTCTACCAGTGTTAAACAATTAAACATTTTGCTGTAATCATGTAACACTTATTAAAATAATACCTCACCTATCAATACCCTATGACTAAATGGATAACAGTATGTTGTATCTTATGTTGCTGCATTACATATAAAAACATCAAAGGGATTGTGCTACAGCACATTGGATTAAAACCCAAACGCTGTCACATACGAGGAAAAATTATTTTGTGTTGGATCTGTGGCCATCCTGCTGTCAGAGGTGATATCAGTGAGTATGAACATGAAGAAGCACCGGAGAGAAGAAGAAGAGAGGCCCCACTTACTGCTCCTGACAGAAAAATTGACATGGAAAGCCAACACTTAACGCCTCCCTCCTCCATCACTCTCCCTCCATTCCTCTCCCCCTCTATCTCCCTCTGCTGCCTCACTCCCCTCTCCTCTCTCTCTCTCTGATGGATGACCTTTACAGTATATGACTCATCTTCCCAGCTGAATGGGTGAGAGAGCATGTTACAGAGTGAGAGGGAGAGAGCCGACGGCCAGGCAGCACACTCGCTTTGCTTCGCTGTCTGATCGCCAGGTACTGCAGCACCGGTTGGTTCAGCGAGCAACAGTGGAATATGACAAAGTGAGAATGAGACGGGTCGACATGCAAAACATATAAAATATTGTTATCTGTGAATATTGGGGGGGGGGCTTTGCACCCAATTTTAACATTTGTTATTTACATTTGTTATATTATTTGAGGGTATCATGGTTAACATATTTACATCTCTCAAAGATAATAATAATGTATGTATGATAGTATGTGCTTTAGCCTTAATACAAGGGTTACTGAATTTGTTGCGAAAGCCATCTTTTGCAAATTGGATAGTTGGATCTTTACTGGATTTCACATGATTATGATCTGCAGATCATCCACAAAGCATGCCAGTACCAAGCTGAGAGGAGCTTTATGTGACTGTCAACTCAGAAAGAAAGACATGCTGTGTCCTGGAGGGACAGCTGGCATACAGATCACCTTGCAACTGTTTCTAAACCTTAACAACTGAGCCAAGAAACAATGTCTGGCATGATGAAGTTGGACCAACTTCCAGTGTAAACTCTTCTTGGAATACGTGCCACTGGCAGAGCCATCTTTCTGCTCTTCTTCCTGCTTCTGTCAAGCTTTTTCGATTCATTCCTCTTATGTATCCATGAGGATGTGTCCTCACAGGCCCAGAGACAACAATCCAACAATAAACAACTAGTGGTGACCAAGTCTGACGGTTGGGTTGCCTCATGTCGCCTGTATCTCAGCCAAAACATGGCACTGAACATGTCACAAAAATTACAGCCAACTCCCAACATAGTACACTGTGCGCCTGTGTGAAAGTAAATAACTCCATACCAGCACATAGTGGTCTGTATTTGTAATTCAAAAAGGGAAAGTGGAAGGCCGACAGGAAAGATTCAAGACGCTAGTTAGCCAGGTAGCACATAAACTCAATCCAGTGGTAAAAGAACAAATCATATTTACCGTGCACTAGTGAACAATAACACACACTGTTGCAAACTGTTTCTGCTAAAGAGCCTAATGGCTTAAGAAAGACAATCTTACCTAATAAACACAAGTTTATTTCTATCTCACTCCCTCCCCGAAACCCTAATCACAGTGATTTCAGTCATCATTGGGCTCCAACATCTCTGATGCCAATTCGACGTGCTAAATCGACCGAAAAAAGCTAAGAAGGTCCAACACAGGCCTTTGGGACACACTGCAAAACTTAAGACAACAGACACTCACCGACTGCTTTATCATGTGCCTTCCTCTCCTAATCCTAACCATCTGTGCAAGCATGCGAATTTATTAATGTTCTGGCACTGGTTGCCATGTAATTGTGTTATGTAAATTTAACCATGTACAGCTAAATCCCACCATGTGCATTTGTTGACATCACAGTAGCACCATCCCGGAATGACTGCAGACGCAGAAGGATAGCTGAAACGTAATATGTAGAGGCAGAGGTCCACTGCATCTGGCAATAATAATTTGTTGTTGATAATTTGTAATGTGAATGTTTTGTTGGATCATTATAGTTTGTATGAAGTACAGACTCTTAAAGATTTAAGTTTGTACAGCTGCACAAGGAGCAGTATTAAGATATTGTGGTGTAACTTAACTTTTCCTTCTACCAATGCCTTCAGGCATATACAGTAGTAAGAAACCTCATGACAAAGTTGCCAGCAGATTCGTAGAGTCTGAATCAATGTGTGCTGATGATAAATCTGTATCATTGAATTACAGTGCAATCTTGTAGTATTCTCCTACTGTATATGTGCTCTAGATCAGCACCTTTAAGCATAATCTACCACTGTGCAGAAAGTTCCCACATTTACTAGTTAAGGACTAAGAAATTGTCTTGACCCATGATCAGAGCTCTGAAAATCTTATCTTTTTCTGTTGGATCGATTCTCTGACGGGCTTTTCAAATTTGCCAATCCCGCCTTTTAAACACTCACATAAATACAACTATATTTGTGTTTGTGCATGTGTGTGTTTTTATCCCCCTGCAGCCCTCTAGCGTTGAGCTGCAGCCAAGGCCAGGCGGCTCGGCAGTCAGGCAGCGGGGGCTCTCACTGGGGAATAGCGAAAGACTTCTCTTCTGCCCAAATTCCACTTACAGGAAATATCTTCTATTATCACTGGAGGGAGGACAAGCAGTCCAAACGCTGGAGGAGAAAACCTTGAGCTTTCAATTGTTTTCCCCCGCCTCCTCACTTCAGCTGTACAGCAATGTATCCGCTCAAGGTTGTTCATCTCATTCACGCTGTGGCTGCTACTCATGGATCGGTATCGACTGGAAGCCATGACAAAAAAAAAAAAAAAAAAACACTGCTTTTGTGTAGGAAATATTGGTAAAACATGCTTCAAAACTGACCCTGGCACAAGACATCCAATACAAGTGCATACGAGAACAGTTAAGAGCTGGTTTTCTATATTCACTTAAGGTACTGGAAAGGAACAAAGCCATAAATTCAAGTACAAGACGCCAGAAATGACAATCGCAGCAACAACTCAACAAAATTTTGGTAATTTGATGATTTGTGGTTAAAATTACTTTACACGCCTTTTTTTCTGAACTTGTGGATGAGTGGAGTCATGCACTGTATTCCAAAATTAGATGTTTTCTTTACGTAAATCATTCATTAGTTGTTGTTTTTTTTTGTTCTTGTGAATAATATACTCCAGTTTTACATGTTGTGTGTTTGTGTAGCCTGTCCTCCTTCAAGGTTACATTGAGGAAAGGAGGCTCTAGCTTTTTGGAAGCTAACCTGGAAGCTGCTTGACTTCCAACAGGATCCTTCCTCTTCACATCTATGTTCACATTCTATATATCATCTTTGTCACTGGGATTGTCTGTTCTGTAATCTTATAATGTCGGTCTATTCTACACATGAGAGAAATGTGCATGTCTGTCCATCTGGGGATCATGCTGATTTTTACAACTAAATTACAAGAATTTTAGTACAAGGTTGACAGTAGTTACAGTCATTTAAATAAATCATTTGAAGGCAATCCAATTTTGCATGATTGCTCAGAGTTGTCAACTTATTTTATGAAGTTGGTTGCATCTGTGCAAAGCATTCAAGAGTTAGTTAAAAGGGCATGGAATTAAAAGATAAAGAAAGAGTGAAATCATCTCATCACGTCATCATGTGGGGGTCATTCAAGTATGTAAGCACGCCGAATTTGATGACTGGACAACATTTGTAGGATGACTGGTAAAGTAATGCACAAAAAAAAATTAAGATGGGAGAAAATTATCGCCATTAAAAAATTGTCTCAGCAAAGATATTGAACCATGGGAAAAGGATAAAATGTGTGACAAGGTGCCTGACTAATGGCCACATGGTGACACTATCTGCACCCCAAAAACCTGAACTTAAAGCCCTCTTTCTAGCTTTTTTTTTTTTTTTTTTCAATTTTAAATAAAAAAAAAACCATGGAGCAGCCTTTGAGTAAAGCTGTTTTCTGTCTAATACAAGCACATGCGCATACTGTTGATACAATACAAATTACTGCCAATTGTTGTACGCTATTCTGCTGATCTACAGGTGGCAGCCATGCAACAAGATAGGCTGGCAAAAGTAGAGAAGAAGACTGCAAGCTAAAAAACATGGGTGCAAACAATGCAGGAATTTAAATACTTTGAGAATTATTTATAGGAAAGGAATGGTTCAATATGTTTGTTGAGCTGCCACTATGTGAGTAATATGGGAGTGACTTTTGTTTGTTTATAAAAAAGTCCACGGGGCACCTTTAACTTCCTTGATGGAGGTCATAATTATCTCACAACATTCACAGATTTTTTTGCAAGTGCTTTTAAATGCATCCTTCTTTAAGACTGAATAGAAGAATGAATGACTGACATTGCATTGACATTATTCAGTCTATGTCACATCCTGAAAGGAGAAACAAAACATACAGATCAAAAGATGGCTGAGCTCTTTAAATCACACAGACACGGGCCTGGTCGGGCGTTCAGGCATCTTAACAGCATTTTAGGCATCTTTACCAGGCCCGACAAAATGCAGTGTAAGCTCAAGATGTTTAACTGCAACACTCGCTTCCCTTGGTTTGACATAGTTATCCAATGAGGTAAGAGGCAGTAAATCCATAACAGGATAAATGTATGGAGTAGACACAAGAGAGGGGAGCATCTGAAAGTAAAGTGCTATTGTAGCTTGAGTCATTGTATCAATCTGCCATTCTAGTATCAAAATTGTATTTATTGCATTGACATTATTATTATTATTATTATTATTATTATTATTATTATTATTACCCTAAAATTACAGCCTTCTGGCTATATGCCTCCCCGAACCAGTCGAGTTGCAGCTACAGTTTATAATTATGTTTATAAAAACACAAATGCTTCACACACATCTTCTCCCCAGCATCAAAGAAGATCTTTTCAATCAGCACAGCAACCCTCAAGTTGTTCTTGAGATATCATGTGCACAAGAATGAGGCGGATACAAGGAAACGGTGAAAGTGACTTTTGACCACAAACATCTAATCAGTTTTTCCTGAGTCCAAGCGTTTGTGCCAAAGTTGAAGAAATTCCCTCAAATTGCTCAAGACATCATGTTCATGTAAATGAGACAGAAAAGGTCACAGTGACCTTGATTTTTGACCTATGACCACCAGAATCTTAACAGTTCATCATTAAGTCAAAGTGGACGTTTGAGTCAAATTTGAAGGAATTCCTTCTAGACATTATTAAGATGTCACATTCACGAGAATGAGACAGACAATCAGAAAATATAATGCTTTCGGCAATGGCTATTGCTGCCATGGAGGCATTAAAAACATAATTTTAAAGGACGGTTAACTGATTTATGGGGTTATTGTTTGTTTGTTTGAATCCTGAAAATAAAACCTTGAAATTGTCCTTTTTGTTGCCTTACAAAGATCACCTCTCAAAGGCCATGCATCCATCTTTGTTATCAACCAGACAGTCCAATCAGCTTGACAACAGGTGCAGCTGTTATTTCTCTGACCCTCTGAATGAATATGTGCGATAGCAGTTAAAGAAATAAGCCAGAAGAAAGAAATGACTTTGGTCACTTTTCACTTTCACAAACACATCTCCTGCCTGCAGCATGCCTCTCACTGCGACGGCCACATCAGACAAACCAGCGGCAGGACGGCAGCAGGGCGCACACATCCTGGTATCAACACAGCCTGGAGGCAAAGCGGCCTGATGGGTAAATCCATGATAAGAGAGCCTTTCACATCAAGACGTTATCCTTGCTGGACAAGCCATCTTGTCCCACGGCTCCTAATTACAGGCGGGGGAAAAAAAAATGTGATAAAGTGATAAATTCGATGAGGTGACAGCAACCGCTGAAATCTGACAAGCTACTGTAACTCTATGGCAGGGTGGAGGTCAAAAATACCAGTTATTTTGCTGCCTTACTACTACTATGCATCTACAAATAGTAATAATAATATTAACAGCAGTAAAATTAATAATAATTCACTCTTGTTGAGAGAGGATGGCTCAGCTCTGGAGAAATGCCAGATGACTTTAAGCAGAAAGAGGCGGCAGAGGGAGGAAGGTGTTGGGAGGGGTACTGAACACCGGCAGCTGCCCTCAGGAGCCCGAGCAATAGAGTCTAAATTGTAAATAAAGGCAGCCTCCAGCAAAAGAAAAAAAAAAAAAAAGCCTTGGCTCTTTGCCTCGCTAGCAGACTTGAAAAAAAAAAAGGCCGGGGAAGTGACCGGTGGGTAAACTGGCATTAGGCTGCCAGCGCCCACTCAGAAGCTACATCTATGGGACAGATTCAAAGGATAAGAGGGAGATATTCCTCCTCCCTGGAGCCCACACTGTATTCAAGGCCTGGCTTTTACCTGCAGGGCAAGCAATTTCTGAGCTATTGAGTGTCGACAACAGGTACGGGGATGAAGGAGTTCACCATCATTAATACCTTTTCTATGTTGAAGGAAGAAAGAGAGAAGGGTAGAGGAAGAGTTTACCCCAATGGATTTCAAAGGAAACAGCCATAGAACGCCTTAAAAACAGATATCGGTGATGCAGGTTTTAGTTCTGGTTCTTTAGTTCTGTATTCTTTCTGAGGGTCTGAATGTGGAGCGAATTCAAGAGTTGGTGCGAGTGAAACAAAGTCATAAAAAAAAGAACAGCCACAAACAGATTCAGGCTCAATAGCCAATGCAGACCAAGAAACACAAAGACAGGTTTCTGTCAAAAATACCACACTGCTCTGCAACCACAAGTCAGGCTGTAGTTTGTATTTCAGCCATAATATCAAGCTCTTACACTCCACGCTTCACATGGCTAACTATATTTATTATCACATAATATCACCTATGATCGAGAGCAAATAAAAAAGCAAAAGTAATGTGAAGGTCAATTCAAATTCACAAAATGACTGTTGAAGTGCACTGACGTTAATTGAAAAATAGTTCAGTTCTATGTCATTGTATTTCTTGAATATTTGGTTTTCGGACTGTTGGCCAGACAAAACAAACTATTTGAAGACTAATCATTTGGAAAGGCTCCCAAATACTGAATGAAAGATTGGAAAGCATGACATTAACATCCAAGTATCAAAAGAATCTCAGTGATATCTGTAACTAGAATAACACACACGAAGCAAACAACTCTTCCCTTTATTGTATCTTTTATGTATGTCTTATGATTTCTCTGCATCAGTGTCTCCAAAGCAAATACCATATGCTTGTTGTGCTGATTTTGATTTCTGGACACAACTGAGGTTTGACTTTCCCAACTATGAGTGCAATTTTTCACATTACATCTTTAACAGCTTAGACTTGTTGTTAGGCTGCAGAGAACAAAGTGCAAAGTCAAGCAGGCGAGAAAAGCAAAGCACAATTACTACAGCATTTCCATAATTCCCCCTATAATCATGATTGGGACAATATATTTTCTCTGAGTGTCTTCATTTAGAGGACAATTTAGAGGCAGTTTCTTATTGTACCTCCTCCATTCACCGCATTTTAGTCTTTTTTTGTCTCAAAAATGACCAACAATAAGTGCAGCTGAAGAAAAGGTTGGAATCAAATCAAACTACGTGATGATGAAGTTCAAAAGTGCTAGAGGGGGGTTTAAACGTACTAAATGTGCAAAATATCACAGATTATCATCTTGTTTATTTTCGCTACAGAGAAAGAGATTGTTTAAGCTTTGATCCAACCAAGAGCAGGTAGGCAAAATAACAGGAACACCAGTTTAGTGTACAATGGCTCTGCAAGAAGCGCTATCAATCAATCCACTGGAGTGTATTTTACTATTAGATGTTTGGGTAAGTTAGTCGGCCCATTGTTTTCGCAGCGGACTACAACCCCAAGTCAGCACGACTTCAGTTAAAAATGTGTTTGCTCAACACGTTCTTATCCCAAGTCATTACATATTGCCACTTTGTAGTGGACTTCCATGCTTCCATATTATGCACTAGGTATCCTTCTGCGTCTGCCCTGCATGTGCTTATCTTAAGGCAACAAAAGCACATGGCAACCAACGCTGGGACATCAGCAAACGCACACACTGAAACGGATGTTTAGGATGAGAGACAGGAGGCACAAGGTAAGGTGTAGAGAGCAAAACATCATGTTCGGATGGGAAACGAACACCGGACTCCCGCATGAAAGTCTGGGGTTTGTTTGATCCATCCATGCCTGACCTATAGGCTCCCTCACACTCTTTATATTGTATTGTTACTGGAAGCCTTATAACCTGACACTGTCCAGCAGCGTTTCATGCTGGCGCAAAAGCTGGCTTTTGGCGCTGCGATATTACGCCAAAAACACTGTCAAAGGGGCGGTATTTGAAAGTTGAAAGTTTGAAAGTTTGAAATGAGAGCGGGCTGATTGTGGATGTTACACTTATGTCTGTAATTTTCCAATAATCTATTCTGATTAAATCATAACACTCTGACATTTATTTTGAAGAGAATCTTCCGAGGCTGTTCCTCTCCTCTGCTGCTTTTTCAGAGCTGACTTGTTTGATTGCTGAGAAGCTTCTGGTTTCAATCTGCCCTTCAGCGAGCAACTCCTCTTATGTGATCTGACACTGAGCTGTGAGCACAAGGTCCGCTCTGTCTCTCTCAAACACACACACACACATGCATATCACACCCAGACAGAAACACAAATGCACAACGTAACACACACACACAAACACCTGCACACACACACACACACAAACCCCACACCCACACCCACCCACGCATGCACGCACGCACGCACGCACGCACGCACGCACGCACTCGCATGCACGTACGCACGCACGCACACACACACACACACACACACACACACACACACACACACACACAGAGACACAGTCTGACTGGAAGACAAACTAAAACACTCAAATACTGGAACAAACATACACACACATATGCACACTCAAACACAAATGCAACTACTGTGTGCTCGAGAAAAAGACACATATTTAGGATGTAATATCCACTACTTTGGGTGACTTCTCTGATAATTATTAAAGCATTATCTTGATATATAAGTGATATTTTAACATAATGAACTATTGTGTTTCTGAATACATTTGTTGTTTTAATCTGTTTTTTTATTTGTTTTAATTTGTACAAAGTTTCCATCAGTCATTATTACATTTCTTGTGAATGCAAATTCTCTTTCCATGCTGGTCACGTTTTGAAAGTCGCACTCTGATGGAAACACAAAAAACACATCGTGATCACGCCGCCTGAGGCTGCATAGAAATCCTACAGTGTTCGCTTTAGTTGTGCACTTTTCTTGTATAGTGAGGGATTATACTCAACATTTTGCTTACTTTCATTTTACCTTTAAATAAAGTGCTTTAAATAATCTGTTTTGTTTACAAGCTGTTTGATCGTCTTATTGGCGATGTCACCTTGTTTCCAGAATTTGGTACATCGCTTACTCTTGAGAATTGGAAGAAAACCTTATTTGTTTGGGGTTTTTATTTTTATACTTCAATAAGGCTGGGAAAATATGTTTTGATAGATCAAGGTCTTGACTATTTAACATTTTCGTTAAAAATATATTTTACAACAAAGATGATTATAGCTGTTAATTTTTTTCACATATTGTCAGTATGTACAGTTAGTTTTTGATTCTGAAAACATCATTTTTAAATGTTTGAAGTTGTGAATTCTTGTCTGGGAAAAAAATGTCTGGCACAAGGCAAGTTTAGAAAAGTTTTAAAAAATGTAAGCAGATCAAAATATTTTATAAACAGTTTGAATTTCATAGAAATAAATGCTTTAAAAATAATGTTTCTCCCTAGAAACATAATTAATGTGTTAAGACATATTATTTCAAGGATATTTTGGGCAGGACATGATTCGTCCCAATTCTAAAGAAAAAGGGGTAAAATGTTATTATAACCAATAGGATAATGGACAAAAGTTATTAAAAAAAATGAGACTTAAATCATGGTAACGTGGGATTATCCTTTAAAGTTTGTTAAAATATTGTTTATGTATATTACACCTACATCTATGTTCTTAACTTACCAGATCCTTACTAATTATGTGCTTCTACTCAGTTTGTATATTATGCAATTTCATTTTTATATTTGCATTGTTTTTCATAAACATAGTGCTTTTTTTAAAAAAAAAAGTTTAACTTCTAGTCTTGTTTAACTCTAATGACATTGTGATTTGAATTTTGACCTTTTTCTATGTAAATTAAAAAAATAATTTCTTTAAAAAGTAAAACATCCACAGGTAGGCAGATGCATTCAACATTGCCGGAACAGTCTTTTTCCTGCGTCTCAGCCATCTCATTTTCATTCAGATGGCTCTGAATGGCTTGTGATTTTCCTCTGGAGTGGTGTGAGTGTGTGTGTGTGTGTGTGTGTGTGTGTGTGTGTGTGTGTGTGTGTGTGTGTGTGTGTGCAGGAGATAGAGAGAGAGATCAGGCTTGAAAGTCGGACGCAGACCTGGAGCCCAAGGTGACCTCATTACCGACATTTGTTCCGCTTGTCGCTGCAAATCACACACTGTGTCCGTCAAGATCCGGCAAACACCGCGCCACCACGGCAGCCGCTAACCCGCCCATGCCTGCGGTGGGGGAGCGCAGTGCTGATGCTTCCTGATCCGTGACCCCGGAGAAAATCGACAATATCGCATCCCTATTCGGACAGACTCTCGGAAAATCGGAGGGTCTCTGTCAGACCCTATGAGGATGGTGAGGGAAATGCAAACGTGACCTGACGGCTGACCTCATTTAACGGGTTTGATCTCAGGGCATTAAAGGGAAGTTTATGTAGCATGTAGGCAGTTCCTCCCTGACCTCCTGACATCTAAAACGTCTGCTGGGCAGAATATCGATGTGACCTGTGCAACAACTTGCAAACTGTTTACATTTCTATCAGGACGCTGTGTCAGTGTCAGCAGTGTCAGAGGTGTCAGCATCACACCATCTGCAATGAAGACGATAACTCAACCTGATAACTGCAACTGTAAATTTATTCTTGATGGTCATTTAGCTGACACATTTTAGCCATAGCTAGAGGATTTAGGAAAGTTTAAAAGAGCTAGTGGCTTTGGCTGGCCTTGCGTTGAGCCTCCAAGGCTTCATCATCCATTACAACAACACCTTAAAACTCAAGGGAGAGCAGGGGGAGAAGAAGGTCATCGAAGAGAGGGAGACTGGAAGAAGCTATTGGTACAAGAGATCAATAAATATGCTTCAAGGAATTACAGCTACCTTCATTCCTGCTGTGTTTGTCTTTTTGAGCAATGAAACTCTGAGCAGGAAATAATGGTAAGAAAGGAATTTCAAGGTGGCTTTTCACACCTCTGCACACCTGAGCGATAGTCGAATAAAACAGGCACAACTGTCAGTTTGTTGGTTTGTCAATTTGACAGTTTTGCCAAAGCTCCTTTATACATTTAGACAATGTTGAATTCACACTGGAGCTTTTCACTACTTGACTGACTTTTTGTATCAGCCTCAAACCCTAACCCTGACCAAAAGCCAAGGCATTTGATTGGCAGGGCCTGTTTGGGGGCGATAGAGTGTTGGAGGAAACTCAGTTCAGCGCAGAAAGTTATTGGTTTTGGATACAAAAACACGACTGTGTGTTCATGTCCGACAACTGATTTCCACCTGTGCTGCAAATGGCTATTCTTTTGGCAAAAATAAAATATGTGTATCAAAAATCTGAAGAGAAATGAAAAGTTAAGCTTTCCAACTTTGAAAATATAGCACCTTTTCATATATGTGACAGCAGAATGTGTTTGAATGCGTTTACTACAACGGAAGCAATCCCAGCTTGTGTTTATGTATGTGAGTGTGTGCGTGTGTGCATATGAGCGTGTGTGTGTGTGTGTTGCTGTTGGAGGTGGCTGGTGATGGCAGCAGCCAGTTAACTGGTGAACATATCTGCCTTGGCAGAGCCATTATGCAGGATTTGGTCCCAAGCCAGCAGAAGAGAGAGAGAGAGAGCATGTGTGTGTGTGTGTGTGTGCACTGGGCTGGAAGAAAGGAAGCTGTAATGGGTGTGGTGAAAATGTGCATGTCTGTGTTTATGTGTGTGTGTGTGTGTGTGTGTGAGAGAGTTAGGCAGCTCTGTCTCTTTCTCAGCAGCTGGTAGTCAGGGATGCGATGGCTTGGCCACGCGTCTGGAGGAATGTGGCTTCGGTGGCAGATCCAAATATCTGTCTCACTCACTCACAGTCACAGTCACAAACACACACACACACACTTTCCGCCTACTTCCTCCAGCTGATGCTGATGCTGTATGGAGGCTGAGACTCCCTTTTCTTCCCCTGGAGAATGAGTACTGTTTCTGCTCTGCACTTTAAATCTGGCCGCCTTTGGGCTGCAGTCAGTGGTGGAGGGAAGTACTCAGATCTCATGTAAGATTAGCAGTATAGCAGTGCAGAAATACTGTGTTACAAGTAAAAGTCCTGCATTCAAATGTTTTCTTAAGTGCTTGTAAATTACAAAAGTATTAGAATCAAAATATATTTTAAAAACCTAGCAAAGGTACTTATTACACAAAATGGCCCATTTCAGAATAATACTGTATATATATGCTGCAATTCTGTGATTACAATTATTGTTGTGTCAATGTGTTAATTGATTAAAGTTGCCGCTGTGTTGGAACTCACTTATTGCCAGGTTACTCATTCCATAATATTTAGGGATGCACTGATTTATGGGCTGCACGTTGGCATCTGCTGATATTCACCAAGTTGATTGCTATTAGGTAACCTACCGAGGCTGCTAGTTTGAATCCTACCAACACCCAGAAGCAGTGGAGAAACAACAGTATCTGCTGATGGACTTCCTGCTTTACCTTCTCTCATCCCGCTGCTTCTTTCCTCCCCACATCTCCTTGACTCAGTCTGATCCCTAAAGAAATCATAACTTTGTGTTTTCAATGTGAAAATCTCTTGTTCAGTCACAAAGATTTTAACGTCATATCTGACCTTCCACCGTGGTCTAAGGAGTATGTAATATTCTTTCCAGTGCATTCCAAATCAATTTTACTTTTATCAGTTTTACAACTTTATTTTCTCTCCTTGTACTCCTCTTCCTTTTCAGGAAGAGGCCACATGAAGGCCAGTCCAGGCAGAAGTTGGATAACATTTAGCAGAGCACCTGAGGAAGGCTGAGGGTCTAACTCACAGCATTAGCGTTTACAATATGCTGTACGACAATGTGAGTCGAGGTCAGTGTTTCTATGACTGTTAAAGCTTTTATCAAAAGGGGCTGATTGAAAGGGCTGACAGACTGAGTTGCTCACCTTCATATCCACCAATTCATATCCCTCCATCTATCAGATCTTTAATCAACACAATTTTAATGAAAATTTTTGATCTAACAATTAAGCCTACTTTATGGAAAAAAGTCAACACAACACCCATATATTATGCAGTGTTACTATGCATGCAAATTGTTGGATGGTTGGAAAATTGATGAACCACTAAAAAGGAATTATTGTCCAAAGGTATGGATTTTAACAGCTGCAGGGAATAAGCTATTAGTGCCCCAAATGCCATCTCTGCCTGGGGACCCTCCTAAATGAGTATTTGAAACCAGCATCACTTGAAACAACACCCAGTCAAGGCCAAAAAGTATCATCTTCTTCAAACAAAAGGAATAGCAACTGTCCAGGCATTTAGCTAAATTCATGCAGCACACTCGTCTCCCAACAGGCACTTAAAGCATTGTTTTTGGCTTCATTCTTTCAATTTTTGCATTTGGTGTAGTATTATTAATGAGTTTTTAAAAGATATCTTGCAAAAGGGTGGTACCCACTGCAAGCTGCTGTGATTTTTTGGGGGTTTGGCATGAGAAAGTTGGGGAACCCCTGCTCTGAGCCACTTCATTTCTGTCGGTTCCTCTCTCAGCACCTGAAACCATCGCTTGTTTACCCCCTTATAGAAACTCTGCAGCTCACTCTCCATTTTGTTTCTTACCCATGAACAGATGTGTGATCTGAAAAGAGAGAACTGTGTGTTTGACATCACTGTCCTCAGAGCAGCCGCTCACTCACCAGCACAGCTTTATTGGGGAGCTGGGACAGCATCCACCAAACTGTGTTGATCGCACTGACTAACACCAGAAATTCAACAGTTTGTAGCCCCCATGATGCATAGCGATGTTTTTGTTCATTGGTTCATTTATGTTATGTCCAACTAGAATGCTGAAATGAGACTGGGAGCCTTGATCGGTCGTTATAGATACAGTTAATCAGCCCACATTTATCGACAGTAGGTGCTTTGTGTGATTTAAAGGGCTGCCTATGATATAACTCTCCACCAATTGCTTGAGAAAGAGAAAAGGGAAATGTTGCCAATGTAGATTACCCAACTGATGTTTACATGTGCAGTTACTGCAGCCACGATGGCCACATTAGCCTTTGACATTTACTTTAAAGGTAGTAAATCCTGGTTCTAATCCTATTCTTTGCTAAGTGGGAGTAAATGGGATAATTTAGACTTAAACTCTATAAAAGCTCTCTGCCTCAGTCACCTAGTGTACCACAGGCAAGCTTGAGGATAATGTTTATGTTGCTAATACCAGATGAGTGGGTGGGAAACTACTAACTGTCTTCTACCATGCCAGCACGGTACAATGCAAAACTTTAGCATGTTAATGTTAATGTTAAGCCTCTAACCCATGAGACACAAAATCCAGCATCACCCAATTATAGTATCTATTTGTCTTTAGTGGGAAAGACTAAGCATCGTTCCGGGACAAATGAATTTGCAGTATTCACAGGTATTTATTGGCTTCATCTCCAATCGGCACTGACACCCTAATTTTAGCCCCTTTTCCAGCATGACCATTGGTAACTGCTATGACTCTTTACAGTCTTAGCCGCCAATGCCATCCATTTTCATCCATGCAGCACTCGAACATTGTTTAAATTTAGTCGGCACTGAGTTTGAAAGTGAGAACAAATAAATAACAGACATATATAACAAAAAGTACACACTTTTCACTGGCCTCCATGCTGCCTTCTAATGTTTACTAACCTGTTTTCTGGAACATTTTTTAACATGACCTGAAACAGTTTAAAAAAAGAGAAAAAGTCTTTCACCTATTTAAGCAGGATTTTCCATGTTTAAAAAAACTGCATACACACACTTATCTTGGTCTAAAAGAGGTATTACTCTTGTCATGAACTTAGGGTTTGGACAAGTTTTCACCTGTTTGTGGCACTAGATGTCTCATCATTCACGTCAGTGGTGGCTTATTCAACATTTACACCTATGATCCTTCCATAATCTGAGTAACATTACATATCAGCCAAAGCAAAAGTCGCCCTATGATCACACAGGACTAGTAATACCTTGAGACATCATGTGATTTAGAAATTCCTCCCCATATCTGTGTTCCATGCAGCGCATTTGCGCAAAAGCGAAGTCTGTCCAATATGACGATATGATGCACACAGAACTTGCTGCGCATTGTCATGTGTTATCCATTTTATCATTTTTAGAAATTTCACTCGGCTGACTGATTTGATTTGACACAAAATGCTGTCAAAACTTTCATTTATTATTGCCAACTTAGCCTCTTTAATTCTTGACCAGAAAACAGGCAGAAACGAGGCACAGAGAAAACAGAAAACCTAACTATGACCCTAAAACAGAGATGCCAATTTACACGGGACTAATATTATCACACAACCTCTGTGTTTGGCAAAAATATCATGCGTCATTAAAAGAGAAATTTGAACTTAACAAATTCAATCCATGACATTAAGATCACAGACAACCTGCACAATTATTACAAATTACCTGAGGTACCCAGGTAATACTAGTCTTGTGCGAATAGAGCTTATGTTGTTTGTGAATGTAATTGATTCGAAGACACAGTTGAAAACATGGATCAGACAGATAATTGACATCATAATCCCTAATATCTTGCTTCTAACACAGGTAAAAACTGTGACTTCAGAACTACAAATTGTCCAAAAAGTTTACTTTGTATAATGTCCTAAATAGTGGAGCACAATATGGAAACACTCCCAAGTTTCCTTATAATCAAACGTGAACCCTGAGGTCCCACAGGAGTCTTTTACTTATTATTTATTAGTACTAAAAGTCAAATAAATCATGTCCTGATTATGCATCACAATAAAGCATTGTGAACCAACCATGTGATCCTGGCCTGACACCATCCACAGCTTCAAACCCTTCATCATGTCAGACTAATCTATACAAAATGAACTGAATCTCCAGTAAAGTCATGATTCTATTCAATATTCACGCCTAGAAACAAGGCGGCGGCCTATTAAAGCAGGCTTCAAACGAAGCCGCTTATCTTTTTAATTAGGCCGCAGGTTGAGAGCGAGCGATATTGCACTCGCAGCTGATGTATACGTAATGTGGAACAGTATTGATTGTAGGGAGAAGACGACGAGGGGGCCCATTCAAGGTGCTAGCTCGGTGAACTGTTCAATACCGGTGCTAATAAATAATATCAAAGGCAAAACCTGGCTAAAGGTGGATGAGATGAAATCTCTTTATAATGCAAAACCCAGAGGAGAACAGAGAAGAGAGGAGCGGAGTGGAGCGGAGGGGAGGGGAGGGATGGCAGATATTTCTTTTTGCAGGCAGCCAGGGCGGCAGGATATTGCACCGAGTGTGCGGCTGAAGAAACAAATAACCCGTCTTTCATCACTAGCAGATTAAAACACAAACAGACAGAGGGATAGAAAAAAGATTCCTAATTATATTCTCTGGAGTTGGTGTTTTTTCTGACTGTTTTGACACAGCTAATATGCTTTTCTGTGAACCCTCCCCCCTTCTTACCCACCCACCCACACATGCACACAACACCACCATCACCCTCCACCCTGCCAGGTTATCTAGGTCTAATAGGCAATATAAGAAGCTATTTACACTTCAAGGTGCTAATGCAACACTTTCCTCAATCTTATTACCGTCACAGTGATTTTCTCACCTGTGTGTTGACAAGAAGAATTAGACAAAGTCTTTGGACAGAATCTATCCGACATCAACCCGCCCCCACCCGTCCTCCGTAGGCAAGTTAATACCGTGACCTTTGCTGGTCTTTTACATTGTTGACTTTACTGCAGGAAGCTGCATGTCAGAAATGTAATTTAAGAGATGCAAATCAGTCTGCCGTGTTCAATGGAGCACCAGTTTTTCTAACAATAGCAGCTTTTTTACATTTTAAATAAGAATCAGATACATGCATATATGGCAGCACAAGAATGCTAGACATCTAATACAGTACATGCGACGAATACAACATCCAACCAAACACTGATATAAAGGACCAGTGTCAGTGGCATCTAGTGGTGAGGTTGCAGATTGCAACCAACTTAATACCTCTTCCTCTTCAAGCGTGTACGACAATCTATGGTGGCCTTCAGGTCAAGCAAAAACATCAAATGCCCATCCTAGAGCCTGTGTTGCTTTGTTTTTTGTCATTCAGGATTATTGTAGTAACATGGCACTAGTGCAACACAGTAGACTCGGGCTGCTAAGCCTTGCTTCTAATTTTCCCCAGTGGCCACTTACGTTAGTGCAGCAAAAATTCCCCTGTGGCTCAAAAAGCATTTTCTTGATAGACCACTATTAGAAAAGAGAGAACTGTTGACAGGACACTTCGAACTGCAAACAAGATCAATAAGGACCCTAATTTGAATGTTTAATTCATGAAGATTTTTTATTTGTAAAACTTAACTCCTTAAAACCTGTTATGTCTTCACAATGTGAAGTTTATGAGCCGAGTGAGAGCTTGCAAACAAGGCCAGTGAGAGAAACACTACTGGGCATATTCAGTTTGGCCACATACCCCTGAAAAAGTTACCTGGAAACTATTAAGTTTTTTTGTTTTGGCATATGCACCAGGGAGCAATCTCCACCGGACTACTTAGGTGACATGTTGGGGTCGTGTATCGAGATCTAATAAGACATTCATTGGCAGGCTCCGTGGGCAAGGACCCACTACCTGTGTAGATATGAAGGGCTCAATCTAAGCTAATAAAGCACAATGATTCTTAGTTTTGGGTGATTATACACTGACAAAAGCATAATTATGAATATTATATATTATTTCTGTCAATAGATCTCCCTAAATTTTATGCACTGGACCATAAGAATAAAAGATCCAAATCAGAGAACATTTTTGAGTAGAAAATTGTTGTTTTCACTTTTTAGAAACATTAAAAAATATGTATTACCTACTATATTTTATACATAATATAATGATTTAATGATTCTACCACTGTTTTTTTGTTTGTTTTTTTAAATGTGTTTAAATGTGTTTTCTAACTATCTACTTTCTGACAAAACCTATTGTAAAATTCATCCATGAATACTTAATTTAAAGAGATCCAAGAAAGCACCGATTTGGTGATTTGCAAGTCAAAAGTTGTTGAGACAGCTTGATTAAAATATGACAAAAACGGTTTGAAATGTAAAAAAAAAAAAAAAGAAAAAAAAGAAAAAAAAGAAAAAAAGAAAAAGTCTCAGTTTTATATAACTCTTCTCTCAACACTGTTTGAATGACTACACACCAAAACAAAGACATTAGAGATATCTTTCATTTTTAACCAAATTTCCTATTCATTTGGATGTCAAGACAACTTTTGGTGCCACCCACAAATTGTTTGCATCAAATGGCATGACTGTACAATGTTTGTAAATTAGTCCAGAAAAATTGCAATCAAAACAAAATTGTGTCACACAAAATTCTTTCAGCCACATGTTGGTGACTTATGAACACAGAGAGGATATGTATGGACAGAAAAAGAGGTTACGCTTTTTTCTTCTTTGACAACTTGTACAATTAGAGTTCATCTCAACTGGCCGCATTCACACCCACTATTCTCCATCAATCAGGGGACTATTGTGTTTATACACTTTTCAAGCCTGCAGGGGTAGCATTTCATATAATGTTTAATATGAAAAAGATTTGGGGTGACACTTTAACATTTTTGCAGAGTGACTGGTTATAAAACTGCAAACCAAAAAGGGCTTGGAAGCTGGAAACTATTACTCTTTAAACAGCTCCAATATTTGGTTTAATTTTGTGCTAACAGTGATTTTGTTGCGGTGTCACTTCTTTCAAATGATGGACATCTCATTGTAGAACAAACATCATTTCAGAATTATGTGTTTTATCAGCTTTGGCCAAGAATTACAACACTGTGACCTCCAGTGTTTGAGCTCGTTCCCAGGAACGATGCTTTGGACGCTCCTCTCTTTTTCTTCAGCCGATACATAATTCATTCCTCCCAATCACTCTGACAGGCAAACGCAACCTTCTCAATTTCCCTGGCAGATCTGTACTTGCCCTTTCCAGCAGGGAAACACTCGGCACATTACCATGAAATGAGCACAGTAATGTACACCGCCGTTCATTCTTCAGCTCCGTGGCAAAACAGGTATGTCTAAAACAGATAGATGCCTCAAAAAATACTGAAAGGGTGATTTGGTTTATTTCATGTTTGATTAATATTCATAGTATATCATGAAGAGGACAGGAGGCCACTTTAGTTGATGCATTGGTCCAGAGTTTATACAGATACAGCAAAATCCTCGCGTTTTTACTCAGTGTAAGTCAGCTGAAAAGAGAGCGTTTCTCTGAATGGCAACACTGCACTTTTGTAGAACATCTCTCATTTAGGGCAAACAACAGATTTGGACTAATTTCTTTAAAGCTGCCACGCACTCTGTGTTTTATCTGATTTTCACACTCCATATTGGCCAAAAACACAAAATCACATTATCTCAAACATGTGCCGAAAACCGTAGTGGAGGAATCACAAGTTCCAAAGAGTAATTGTTCGGCTTTGGTTTGCATTTGTGAAAATACTCATTAATATGTAACTTCTCACCAAATCTTTTATGGAAAACACTGCTGCACTGCCTTTATGGGTTTAAAGGTCGGTGTGATCTAGTGCACTGCAGCCTCTCGGATGAGATGTGAAACATCATTAAAAAACTCAAGCAAGTCGAGTTGCCCTCAATGTAGCACTTGGAAATTACCATGACCTGGGTGACTGAGAATCTTCATCAACATACTGCGCTTATGATGGCACCCACCTGTGATACAGTGGTGCACGTGTTGTATTAGTGCAAAGGGCGGGAAAGTGTATGCAACAACCCTTAGACTGCACTGATTGCAGCATTATCAGCCTGGGTGTAGTTACTCTTGAAAGAGGCGGCTGTTAAATTACAAAAGTAAAAAGAACTTATTTTTTACATAAATGCATAGTTATTGAATTTGTCAGGAAACACATGCTGTAATGATAAGTCAGGCTTCCAGGTTGCAGGCACCTTAGGTGAAAAGTAGGTCATGTTTTCGGATTCGACATAATGTTTTGTCGCATTAAAGGGATACTTTGCCAATTTTCAACCAGCTTTGTATTATAACAATGTGGGTAGTACGTGTGAAAGAACTATGATAAATCTTCAGCACCCAGATCTCCCAACTCAGATCAGACGGATGATGTGGTTTGCATCATCCAGCATGTTTTCACTGGCTTTAGGGGCTGTTGCTGAAACTATAGACCACACCACGGACACAAAAAGAAGAGAACAGAGAGAGAGACCCACTTCTCTCGGTCTCTCAAATTTAGACCAAACTCTGATCAAATAGTAAAACTAGGCAACACTGATCAAATAAAGCCACTATTATTTTACAATATTGCCATTTCCTGCCTTAAAAGTCTTCAAAACCATATTTCAGTGCACTGTTTGGCTATAATACGAGAATTTGTGAAAAGGAAACGGACTCCATATAGTTTCCAGTATTGTGAAAATTGGAGGGTGAAAAACACTGCAATCAAACGGCAAAACTAAACAGTGCTGATCAAATATAAACCAAGATTCTGTTACTGCATTGCCTATTTCTCACTTTAAAGGTTTTCAGAAACATATTTTAGTGTACTGTTTAACTCTAATTGGATCATTTATTACCAGCTGACTGCCACATTGCTTTCTGAGACAAAACAAACAAGCTTGTATTATGTCACCTACCAGTAAAAGTAAGGCGCAGTGCACTCTGGTAGTGTAGTTTTTTTTTACCTCTTGAGTAAAAGCTGAAGCCACAGCCCTTTTCCACCCTCTTCCTATCTCTTTTCAAAGCTATTCAAAAGAGGACACGCCCTTTGACCCCATGTGAGCTATGATACATGCACAACTTAACTTGAGCTGCGATGTTGGAGAGTAACAGCAGACAGTGCTGGAAATAAAGGGATAGTGTCCGCTCAGGTGCTCTTTTGGTCTAAGACTCGGCCTGACAAAACATTTGGGTCCACTCATTTAATGGCAACTGCCATCCATTAGTGCTGCCATATCTGCATCTACCGGACTGTCCCTTGCCCCATCTATTCTGCCATTGCCATGACATGAACGAACAGGTGCAAGAAAAAAAAGTTCCTGAAGGTAAAGCCTGAAAAGTTATTTCGATAATTTACTGGGAACTATTTGTAAAAGAGGATTTAAAGTGTATTAATCTGTGTAAATTATTTTTTTTACCTAATCCTATCAAATACAACTACATTGACATAGACATGCAGCCTGAGATGTACTTCTCTGGGTAATTTTTGGGGGGATTTTTTGACACTTTTGTCAAACTAAAGTGGATCTGGATGGATTCATTGTTCCCTGCAGAAACCATGCAGCTTCTTCTTGCCTTAAACCAGAGACTTTCCAGCTGCAAAACAATTTCTGATCACATGACCATACGGACAACACACTCTGACTGTCTTTAACCTCGCTGCCACGACACAGTCAGTTGGAAAAATCTCGTCAGCCGCGCTGCGGTTTGAAGTGCCTGGGATGCAAATTGAAAATTAAGGTGCACTTCCTTAATCTGCTGTTCTAATCCAGCTCCAAAAAGGAGGTAAAAAGAAAAAAGAAATGAAAAATCCGTAGGAAGGGCTACATTAATTATACACAAAAAGAACTACAAAAGAGGGCCTGGTCTTTGAAGATACTGAGCACTAAATGTCACTCGCAGCCTTTGAAGCTCTCGACTACCTTTGTCTCTCACTTCTCCTCTACATGAAACACGGTGCAGTAGACGGAAACAGCAGCAACGGTGAGGGACATTTTAGCTTGGGGAGCACACCCTTGAAAAGAAGAAAGATATCATATAAAAGCAAAGTCTACCGTATTCCACTTGTGCAAGGTACAAACTCGAGTTTTAAGATGACAAGTGTCTGTCCTGTCAGTGTTAAACTCTGACACTTTGTCTCGTGCACATAAATTTCTATTTCAATCTCTGATCTCTAAAAGACAATATCTACAGAACCTGATGCATCGTTTCAGCAGAAACAATTTATCTTGATCACACTGCCGCTGGAATATTATTGAGTCCTACTAACAGAGGACCAATGTTATCTGAGGACATCCACGGGTTTAAATATTTACAGTCATCATTGCAGATTTTAATCACATTGAAATCTGATGTTTTTGTTATTTGTAAAGTAAATATTTTCACTTCACCCCGTGCATTAAGGTGATTGTGGATGTCCCCTGATAGTAGTTTTCCCCTGCAAGCAAAATTCTTAAATATTTCAGCTCTAGTTGCGGTGTGTGATTTCTGTCTTCCTCTCGTCATAAAAAATAGATGCAGCGGTCAGATCTCAAGACGAGCTTTTGCAGTCAGTCATTAGTTTTAAAGGTGTTCTGTCATGAACTAAAGTTTTGAATGAGTAAAAACTTTGATCTGCAGAGCGCAGCTGATTAGGATTCATCTTCAAGGGACTATAGATAACTACATTTTATGGTAATCCATCCAATACTTGCAAAGATGTGTCACTTGGTCTGAATTGGCCCAAAATGACGAACATTGTTACAAAGTATTCCATGTTTGTGTCATTATTTTGTTCTTGTTGATGTAATAATAATAAATTCCAGCATTGGTACAAAAAATTCAGACTTTTTTAATCTGTCATGGTTTGAGGACTTTTTAGGTGCAATAATCCACTTAGTCAGTGGCAGGAAAAATCTGGGATCTTTTTTCCCCCCAAATTGAGAATTTCTGAAAATTTTACAAACTCTTTTCCAATGCAGAGTTTAATGAGGAACTTGCCAGTACTCAACATTCAAGAAATAAAAGTGATGATTTTTCTATTTTTTTGTTATTGCGAACAAATGAAAAGACCATAACCAATAATACGTTTATCAGTCTTTCCCTATAGTTTGTATTAATTTTGTGACTCTCAGCCCATGATTATTGGTTTTTAATGAAGATGTAAATCTTGGCTAACAAATATTCAGTTTTTATCTGGAACTGCTTATCCTCTTCAGGGTCACGGGGTGCTGGAGTCTGCAGCTGAGATTGGGCAAAAGGTGAGGTGTACCCTGGACAGGTTGCCAGACTACCATTCACACCTACGGTCGATTTAGAGTCCCTGATCAACCTGCCTGTCTTTGGAGTGTGGGAGGAAGCTGATGAACCCGGAGAAAACCCAGGCTTACACGGGGAGAACATGCGCACTCCACTCAACTTAACCAAAACGGGTTAGTATCTTCCTAAAGGAAGCGGTCACTATTTTTTTAACAAACGCTAAGTTAGGACAAAATATTACATATGTAGTGGACTCTTTTCATCAGCAGATTAATAGATTTTGTGCTCTACTGAGTATGTCTGTAGAACGGTACATGTGGGACCGAGTCAAATATGTCACCCATTCGCTCGGTGTCATGGTTCTATCTTTGTCTTTGGGGAACAGTGGAGCTCTATGGCACAAATGAACAAGATATATCAGGTTTTAATAGACGTTGTCGCCATGTAGTCAATCAGATCACTAGAATAAATGTTAGCATTGTATGTTTCTGCAAACCACGGATATGTTTCATTTTGTTGCTTTTCTAAAAAAGCACTTTGGAAACCTTGTGAAGAAAATAAATATATATAAATAAATAATGGACATTTCATGTCTTTAAACTTTATGTTTCAATTTTGTGTTGTGACAGCTGAAAAAAAAATATTAAAAATACTTGGTTAGGGTTCGGAAAACATTTACCCTCGGTTACCAGAAATACAACTGGACATGTCCCAAACTCTCGTTAAAAAGGTTCACTTTTGTTGTTATATGTTTGAACCTAAAATGTAACATATCCTGGTTTGCAGAAATGTACAAAGCCAACATATAATTCTTACGACTGGGTGTTAAAGGATCAGTAAATTGTTAGTTCTGGTCTTTGATGGGATTTGTTGATATTAGGTCAAAATACAATATAACCAGATTTACAATATCCACCCACTACATCACCACTCTAATCCATCTACAGATATCACGAGACAGGTCTTTCTGTAAAGGATAAATAGGATATGGAGCATTACTGAGTATGAGTTTAGTCCCTGAGGGTTAAAGTAGAATAAACAGAAGTGTGCAGACATGCAGTGCTTTTTTTAAGACTGCAGACAACAACAGTCAGTCAGAATCAAGAACAACACACTCCTGTTTTAGGGGAGATTGAGCTGGCTTTATAA